>NC_056726.1:737326473-737511718 GCF_019279795.1 Protopterus annectens | reverse complement strand
AAGCATGACATGCTGACGTCACACCATTTAACTGCAGCCTCCGTGTAAGCCTTGTATCTCTTACACGGAGGCTTCGTGAATCCTGCCCATTATTTTTCAACCAAATAAACATTAGACATTACGGCATTCAATATTATGAAGGTAAACCATATATATATATATATATATATATAGATCTATATACATATATATATATATATATATATATATATATATATATATATATATATATATATATATATATATACATATCTATATATATATAAATATATATATATAAACATATATATATATATATATATATATATATATATATATATACATGTGACTACACATACACATTCAGATATATGTACAGTAAGATACATATGTAGGAGGTGCACACAATATGGAACAGCCATTATGCCTACAGTTAACACCATACTAATGTCAGGCATTGCCTGCAATATATACCCTTAGAAAGGTCATAGGAAAGACAACATAGACAGGTTTGCAGACATAGGAATCCTTTAATTGTGTACTATAACAGTTCTATATGCCTTATCATATAGCCGTTCAAATACTGACAACCATATAAACGGAGTACTGCAACTGTGAAACAGTTACACTAATACAGTAGTCTGGAAAGATTCACAACTGTTGCTGTCCAGGCCCTTCAGAATGTACGATAGTGCAGTCAAACTGGGCCTCAGGGTACCACACAATCAACAGTATGTACTGCAGGTGTGTAGTTTAGCAGCCTCTATCTACACTCTGTACAAACTCCGTAGGAGGTAAAGATGTTTTGTGATCAAATGGGTTGTACCTGGTACATAACAAGGCATAACGCACAGAACAGTCTGTATAGCTGGAGGCAGTAGATCTGCAGTACCCCAAGTCATGTATGTAATGTCATTATAGGTGGAGTATACAGTACTGTACATCCACATACCTTGTGGCAGCTCACCCCTGATACCCACACATTTTGTAACAGCCTAGGTCATTTATGGTCCCCACCTAGACTCAATAATACAAGTCCATATACCACTGTTACATACACTGGCCTCTGCAGTGCATAAGAGCACACATGTTTTGTGTAGGTGACGCCCACACATATATGGCCCCAGCCCCACTGTATGTGTGGGGGATACAACAGCAGTGGAATAATGGCAGCAATGGTTGTGTGATATACTCACAGCGCACTACAGAACAAACCCAAAAAGCATGACATATGTGCAAAGCTTGGTATGTAGATGGGGGACAGAGGCTGGAACACAGGCCCATATCTGAAACACTGTTGCCATACACTAAGCAAATTGCTGGTGTTACAGGATAGTCTGCGTCATACCCTTAGTCAGGGAATTGAGGTTAGATATACACATGGATGTAGCCATGTACTGATAGCACGCAACACACACACTGCCAATGTAATATCTGACACAGGACCTGTGTGTTGGACAGACAACACATGATAGGCATACCTCTGTCCAGCTAGAGGTTAGGCCCACAGTAGTGAGCTATTCAGACAGACTGCATTCCAAGGTACACTAGTATGAACACACACACACACACACACACACACACACACACACACGCACGCACGCACACACACACACACACACACACACACACACACACACACACACACACACACACACACCCTGTAACAGCAGTACTATGCAAAGCATTACACAACTCTACCCACAGTATGTCTGTAGTTCCTGATCCTCCTACAAATATGTGTCCATTCTGCGTGTGCAGGTTCTCCTGTAAGAGGTATTGCTACCTGCTGCCTGTATCACTGATGCCCACACACAGGACAGATGCCCATCACACAGGAAATGTAAAGGGACCACGCCCACATGCTGTAGGGATTTATAGTTGGTGGTTGCCATGACAGTGGTAATTCAATGTAGTACACATGTGTAATTATATATATATATATATATATATATATATATATATATATATATATATATATGGCTATCTGGATAAGTATATGTCCATATATTTCCACCATATGTCCTGGACATGGAGTGTAGCCGTACACCAGCCCCTACATTCCCAAAGTCGTAGTGCAAGGGAATGACAGGTATGTATAGCAGGTATATTATAGACTGTTGCTACTGTCATTGGGATTGTCTTCATAGACATGGTGTGTGTGGATGCTGACATATGCTTATAACATGTGTGCCATTGGCTACTGACAGACATCCTAAGGAAATCATTGTAAGGTACCGCTGCTAGCATGTAATGACTCTGTGGAGTGCAGCAGAGATATTGGCCACTATATGTGGAACTTTGGACACACCCTGTACAGTCCATAGGTATACACATTATCCCTTAGTGCACCACATGTGTACCAGGCCTGACAATATGGATGTAGACAGCCATGTAGATGGGTATAACACATAACAACTGGTATACATTTGGCACCATAGGTGTTGGATTCACACATCCCTGTCTGGCCTGACACGTAATGACTGCTGGTACAGGGGTGCCATGGACACATACTATCCACTAGATATTGACATACATCTGTACAGCACCCCACTGCTCTGCCTGACATACATGATGTTTAAGGGAGGACCAGCAGCAGTGCATCTGGCAAATATCTGCACATAACATCCCACTGGTTAAGTACACTAAGCTGCTAGGCATGTAACAATACACTGTGCAGGCTACAGGCAGACTGCCTGAACACTGGCCTACATCTCGTATGGGGTAATGCACATGTACCTGTATATATAGCAGGCTCAACAGCCATGTCACAGCACAGGGTTACATACACCTATGTGACAGTGCATAACCACAACCAATGTGAACACAGCCACAGCCACATATGGTAAACTAGCATAATATTACAGTATATGGACTATCTGTTCTACACCATCCTCATATGTCATATGTGCCACTCACAGAATGATCCTACATATACTGGACTGCTACACAGTTTGTTATGATGACTGTCTGTGGTATGGGACATGTGTGTGTATGGCCCTACAAACATGTACGGCAAAATGGTACCATACAGTGGGGCAGCATGTAAAATCTGAGAGAAGGGGAGCTAGAACAATGACATCTACCACAGTCTGTACACAAGCTGAAGTACATATTAACAATACACACACTGCTGACATTCACCATCACTACACAGACCTCAGTACTGTACAATCATCCACAGAATGTCCAGCTTATGCCATGAAATATAACCACTACTGTACATGACATGTGTAACAATCTGATATATCACTGGCTTGTTTTCAGATATGATGACAGTATTTATGGTGTACAGCACATATGCACTACTTCATGCTCGCCATATATACCAAGGTTGACAGAGGTGTTGCTGACAGCACATACACAAGGCCAGTATACACATGTTGTTGTGATAACCTCATATATTTTCCATTGTAACAGGGTTTGTTGCAACATGTCCTATGAAGGATATGAAGTCAGTAACTGTCACAGCCTTCACCATCTAGAGACTGCAATCCTCACACCACCTTCTGCATTCCACAGACTGATGCACTGTGGCTAACACATGAAACCATAGGCACAACACTGCCCAGTCTGCAGATGACCCTGCAGATGGGGATTCGTCATATACATGGAACTGACATGGGAGGTATTGTGACATGTATGACAGGCATATCCCGGCAAACACTGTTAAACCAGCATTACTCCAAATGCAGTATAGCAGCACTTGCAGTCTGTAGTCAGGTCAGGTACATCCCCCTCCTGTTGGCTGCCCTCTTTCCACAGTGTATGTTGTTAGAGGTAAATCCCCAATCCATCTAGGATGCTGTTTGCCAAACATTAAATCTAGTTCCTGCTCACAGTGACTGGAAAGGCCCAACACCACCATGATGTTCTTAGGTACTGGAGTGTGTTTCCATACAATTGGCTATGGGAATATTACCACAGCTGTTCCACATGCAATCAGCTAGGGGAGGGCTGCAATTCGTGCAAAGGCCAACAGCTGATCATGAGCATCACATAAAATACACATGCTGCTGCCTAAGCAAGGCAAGTGTGGGTCTCCACATCCACTAGAGAGGGAGTGGGGGTGGCAGACAGAGGCAGATACAATTGAGGGAGGGATGGGAGGGTAAAACTGAAGCATGTTTGTAAAGTACACCTAACAGCACAGGGTATCAAACCCCGACAACTATGTCGTGCTATCACAGTTTGATGCAGTTATTGGATGCACCACATGGGTTACCTGATGTGAAGTACTCCGAACATATATGTGAGGGTGAGTGACATCTACAACAGGGATACGGTAGATATACAGTAAGTGTTGTACATGTGCCTGTCTGCATGAACAGGTGCCAGTGTCAACACAGGCACACTCACACAGGGACACACACACACATTGATACACTTGGCAGGGCCAGGAGTGCAACTCATCAGTAGTGGGACTGCCACAACACATCAATGTGCAGGTATCACATGCACCACACGGGTCATACAGAGGCCATATGGGCAAAGAGTATGAGGAGATGTCAGACATCAGACAGCATGCTTCAATATGCCCTGGGGGGTTGTAGTGAGTGTGGATGTGGGCATACGTACCATACAACACAAACCCATGAACACACAGGGTGCCAGTTCTGATATGCATGGGTACACGTCTACACGGGTGTGTGGTGGTCAACTGTGCCAAAAATGGGTATACCATGGCATCAGGTCACATGACTATGGTTTGCATTGTGGCTCAGGCCTGTAATTACTGCATTTGCTCACACAGGTGGGTATTGCATCCCCCATCCAGTCAGCTGGGGGACTATTGTGTGTGGCCAATACTGTACACTACATGCCATGTGTGTGTTCCTTAGTCCATGACATGGATGGTGTCTGGGATGTGCACACCTCCCACATGCTCGTACAGTGACATGTGGAACTGTATCTGGGGTGTCTGGCCCATGTCGTGAACACAGATTATCATCAGATGTGCCAGTCTGCCCACCTGTGGCAGGAACTGGTAATGTACAGCACATTTACCCTTCACCTACATTGATAGCATGCCAACAACATCCCCTGATGTCAGTGTCATGAGTCCATACAGGGTATGTTGTCAGGCATGATAAGTCCATTGTGAGTCACATGTGAAGGCACCACAGGTGGTGCAGGTGTCCATTGGGGAACATGGTGGAGGTTACCCTGAATCTGTACACTCTTCTTCATCTCGTCACTGTGGGTTGCTCAGCAGCATTCACATCCTCACCACCCTCAGCCTCTTGCACATGCTGGTTTATGATAGCAAAAGCAGCCTCTTACATTTTTTCTCTTGCTTTCATTTTGTAAAATGTCCCCGTCTGTATTCACCGGTGGTGCAAAGTTTTTGGGAAAAACAAGGGGAAATGGTGTTTGCATAGTTTATAGTGGTGTGAAGGGCTGGTCTGGTCTGCTGCTTGTGCAATTGGCTGATTCTGATACATTTCACCTGTCAGCTAAGCTAGTTCTCCTTGATTACCTTCCTACTGCTGTTTTCCCTTCCCATTGCCTCCCTGTTTAGGCCCGTGTGTGTGCCGCACAAAAGGAGTGCTCAAATGTGCACAGAGCTGTTTTTTCCTGGTTTTACTTCCTTTTTCTTCCTATAAAACCTGGTGCACAGCGCACATACCCGCTTACACTTTGTAAAGAGTGCTAGGCAGGTTTAGACACACCCCTAGCTTAGCTGTGCTAAACTTGGAGCAATCCTGAGCCACAGGTCTCCAATTCACTTACAGTATGGCTGACACCCCCCACATGATGTCACCTATATCCTAGTCTTGCACCCAGCTATTTAGACTCTTACACTCTTGGGACCTGCCTCACACCCTTGGAAAATCTGGGATTCACTAACCTTTCCCTCATTTGCATAGGATTGCCTGCTAATGCATAGTTACATGTCCCACACTGAACCCCCCCCCCTTAGCAACCCTTACTCATTGGCCAGGTTGTCTTCTGCCTGCCCTTGACTTGCATGGCAGACTACTGATTTTAGTTAGAATGCTTACTTTAAGTTTATTTTATTATTTTCCCCCCAATCCCATTTGCGTGTCGCTGCCCTATGCTTAAACAGGCAAGATCGGTGAATAAAAATTGAAGGTTGTGTATTTGTTTTTTCTAACAGTTTGCAATGCCAATGGCCTTCTATGTGGCCATCGGCATGCTTCCTCAATGATATGCAGCCTTTATTTGGAGCTGTCATAGCTCCGTTTCGTAGATTGCAGAAATGTACTCGGTTATTAACCGAGTACATTTCTGCACACTGCACTCGTCCTGCACGGACAGCTGCCAGCTTCCTGGATCACATATTACCCTCATTTGCATGGTTTTCACCTGCAAATGAGGGTAATTTGAATACAGGAGCTCAGTCCATTCAGGATTAGTCTAAGAGCTCACGTGCATGTCCCGGGAGCTCATTCCTGGATTGCACGTCGGCCATATTGCCGAAAATAGCACTTAGACTCATCCTGCATGCTATAATGGGTTTTGTAAATCCGGAGGAGAGTTTATGAACATAAACGGGATATAAAGAATGGCAGGGTTACCAATGCATTACACAGGCATCTTAAGGAACATCCTACTCATTATTTTAGATGCAGAGTTATGGAACAATTGAAAAAGGATGTGAGGAGTAGAATAACTGATGAACATTTATTAATGAGGGAACTAATGTGATAACTTAGTTTAAATGCACAAGTTGCCCCAGGTTTAAATGAAGCTTGCTCTGTTAACTCTGTGCTTAAACTTTAAAGATTGGAATGTTAAATATTATATATTTTTGAATGACTGTTATTTTAATATTTTAATTTATTCATTTGTATGTGAATTAATTAGTTTTAAGGTATTTCAGAGGATCAGCTGATTGGTCATGTGACTTTTAGCAATTCCCATTTTAGTGCGGAAGTTTTTATGTACCGCAGTTCTGAAGAAGTCCCGTTTGGGATGAAAGTGCTAAGCTGCTGGAGCTGTTTATATCAATAAAGTGTGCCCCATTTGGTTGTACTCTGGCCTTGCTTATTTTTTATTTTTTTGTTACTGGTATATTAGTCCGCAGTCTGTTTTTCAAAGTTTTTTTTTTTTTTTTTATCTTAAGACTACAAAGTGCTAATTGGTCATTCAGTTTGCACCTGTTTACATTTAGATTATTGAGTGGTTGTGAAAGCCACAATGTTTTGAAATGTACATTACCATCCATCTCCTGATCCTCTGGCAGTCAACAGATTCTTAAATTATTATGCCTAACTGTTTCCCTGGGTGTCAATAGTGAAGTAAGAAGTATTTTGCATTAGCAAGGGTTCAATACATGCTTCATTTCATTTTTCAACCACTCAAATCATACATTGAAATCTCAAGATTAGCAATGGTAGATGCAAGGTGCTGCATTAATTTTTAAGGTCCTGGAATTTGGCTTCATTGGTCAACTTTAAATTTGCAATTACTTCTTTTTAATTCTTATATAACCAGCATTCCGTTTATTTGCATATATTGTTAGAGCACTACATTGTGGTCTGTGTCAATTAAGAGTAACACTTGTTGTTTATTGAGTATGGGCCCAAAGTCAAAAGTGATGTAGACTGTTTCAACCAAATTGCTGGTTTCCAAAAATGTTTTCAGTCTATTTCCATATAGTCAGCTTTTCTACTTCATGTTCAATAGACATTAGCTTAATTAAACAAGGAAAAGTTCAGCAGCTACAAGAAACAAAATGACACAAATATATTTTCATGCAACTTGGGTATCAGCTCATTTTTGTTAGTAAACTGAACATGCATATATATATATATATATATATATATATATATATATATATAAAGAGAGAGAGAGATTAAATAATTATATTGTGAGAATGGATCTCAGCAAACTATTATGTTTGTGTGTGTGAGTGTGTGTGTGCATGTATGTGTACATGTATGTATGTGTGTTGTTTCTTCTTCTCTTTTTTCATATATTAGCAGCTATTTTAATACTTAGCAAGAAGCCCTTATAAATGAAAATGGGATGTTCAGATGCATAATCCATAACTTGGATAAATAAACAATGTATAAAAAGCACTGATTGAGTTAATAATCTTAGGTAATTTATTTGGCATCTAAACCAGTTTAAAATAAATGAACACAGAACTTGCAAAAGGTAGCATTACACATGTTTCTCATAGACTCTGAGTCTTTGATTTTGAGGTACGTCAGCATACCGTATCAATAATTAACAGGAAAGTTTCCTATATAGTAATAGGTTCTGCTTTTATTTTTAAAACATATAATGATGTGATGGTTCTTGTGTGTTTTTCTGTTCAGTAAAATATTCCTTTCAGCAGGCAGTGCATAATTCTGCTGTACTGACACAGATGTTTAATTCATATACACCATTCCAGGGGATTAACCTCACTATGTCCTTTACGCTCTTCATTATATTTATTTCTGCACTTGCTTATTTAATGAGTTAAATTAGAAACACAACTAAGTCTGAGGGATTCATTTCATAGCAGAATTTAAAAGTGCAATTACACAAATGGGTTGCAAGGAAGCATTGCTAAAAAAGGAATACTTTATGCTTCACAGAAACAATTCAGCTTCTCTGAATAACACCTACTAGTGTATAGAGTAAAACAATTAAGGTATATCTGTAAATAAAGTCAAAAGAAAGAAAATAACTATGTCAATCTGACACCCTATGATGGTGGCGGGCACATTTACTGGCTACCTTATGCCAAGTGTTCTGAAATATGAAAAGTTATACAGAAATTGTATGCATTACAGCAGCCATTTATAGATTAGTGTGCTATAGAGATGGTATCTTTTGAACTAATCCTTGGAATTGCAATCAAGATGATAGGAAAGCTCAAACAAAGGATGATGCAGGAAAGAATGTTACTTCTTAAGTCATTAGGGAAGGCATTAGCGGGATATCATACTATGTAGAAGCTTAAGGACAAAAAAGAAAACGTAATGGAGAAACGATCACCTCAGATGAAGTCACAGCAGATATAATCAAGACATTGGGTGAGTTAGGTAAGAAATGGCTATTGAGTGTGCTTTCCCAGTATGGAGAGAGTGGCATATCTCAGATGTCTAGAGACTTGGCATTCTGACACCAGTGTAAAAGAACAAAGGGATAGTCACAACTTGGGTAATACAGAGGCATCAAACTCTTGTTACACTACATGACAGTGCTGCTATGGTAATTTAAATGAAAATGCAGTAGAAAGTAAGACAGGAGATGAATATTTCAGATTCAGATCAAGTTGATGTGCATGACTTGATTTTTGCAGTGAGTCAGACAGTGAGAAAGAAGCCATAGATGAGGAAAGACTCAAAGACGGCATTTTTAGACCTTGGGGAAAAAAAACAGTCTACAAAAAGGTTACATAAGCACTGTGATGGGCAGTCCTGCAGTGGTTCAAAGTCCCAAAAGTATTATCAGTTAGTGCAGACTATATGCAGTGACCCAATAACACAAGTACAAATGGTGATTGGAGTGTTCATTGGGAAGTTCTGAGCCTTCTCCTGGTCATATTGGTAACAGATTACAATCATACTGGTGAAAGAGTGAATGACTACAATAGCAAATAGGTCAAATAGGTCAAATGAAAAAAACTCTATATGCAAATTATGTGACATTACAATCTGTCTTGGAACAGGAACTTCAGCAAATGAGGGGGAAATGGAATATAAGATTGAAGGTAAGTGATGAAACTGATAGCAGACATGACACTGGTCATGGAAGCAAACAGGAAAAATGGAAGAACCTGAAAACTGAGATATAAGGGAGAACAGAGGCTTATATTAACAGCTTCAGGTATCTGTGTGGTGTGGGTGTGGAGAAGGAAAATCTGAATGAGAAGCTCGAAAGAAGATCAGAGGTGCTGCAGCCAATGGGCACTGATTTTGAGGGATGCTCTATCAAGACAAATACCAAACAAGTTGAAAGAAAGCTGTGCAAAACAGTAGTGTAACCAGTGCTTTTTTTATGAAAAAGAAACCTAGATAGTGAAAGAAGAGTAAATGTGGACACTTAAAGTGATAGCAACAAAGTGCATGAGATGGCTGGAGAAATGCACACTGTGAGACATGTTAAGAAATGTGCACATCATATCTGAAGACAAAGTAGCCCCATTTGCAAAGAAGTTCTAGGAAAACAAATAACAGTGCTTTAGCCATATGTGCCAAGAAGCAGAAGATGAGTTAGTAAAGCAAATTAGGAATTTGAGGAAGAAGGAAGGTGAGACACGGGCATTTAGTCAAGAGGTGTACTGATTTGTGTGAGACACTGAGTAAAGTAGGAGAGTGGTCCTTAATTGAGAGAGGTGGCAACGGATAGGGCAACTCCTTTATCCCATGTAAAAGAATGGCTGAAAGGGAGTAAGGATGATTATCACGATTCACATGGTATTGTATGGTTTGAAACAAGCACTATGCAGTGTCTTCTTCAGCAAGGCATACAACCAGTGTGACTGTAGACAAGGAACAGAAGAGTGATATTTGCTATAAAATTAATTCAACTATGTCATCCCTTTTTTTAAATGTATGCTGTGTATCATTTTCACTCTCTGAGTCAGACACTAGATGCTAACCATTTCTGTGACTGACACCAAGCTTAGTTTGAATGTTTCTGATCCCTTTATAAACCAGTGCTCTGTTACAGAGTATATGTGGTATCCATATAGTTATTCATGTAGTTAGGAGACAGTATAGCTTCGGTACACATCAAGTTTAAGTTTGGCAAATAGTGTGGTATGCAGAATGGTAGACAGTGAACAATCTATTAATTGGTACACAGTGTGTAAGTCTGGTACACAGGGAGTTAAGTCTGGTGCAGAGTGTGGGAATCTTAGTGTTTATTAGACAGTGAAGGATTCATAATGTTTGGTACACAGTATATACATGACTGGTATATGATACATAGTTGTACACATTGTGTAAATGTGGTACTCAGTATGAAATTCATAACGTATGGATCATGTAGTATAAGTAGGGAATACCAGTGTAATCCTGATGCACAGGAAAAGTTCAGAAGCAGGGAGCTTACTTATAAGGCAAGACTATGAGCTACTCTCCATCTTGAGAACCAAGCTCACTTCCATATACAGGTGGGTAGGCACAAGGCACAGGGTCTCATTTGGATATTGTGTTATTGGCTAGGCTTAAAAAGGCCTTTCAGTGTATAAATCTATGTCAGGGATCTGGGTATTTATGTAGACTGTAGCCTTTCCTTTAACTACTATGTGGTCACAATGGTGAAAAATTTCCTTTTCTGTTGTGCAACTTATATGTAAGAACATGACATCTAGGCCCAAAGAGGCCATTATCCCTCTGTACTCCATCTTTGTAAGACCAGTCATACAGTAGAGTGCTTCCTTTGGTATGTACCTGACCAGGAATATGCAGCAAGTCGAGCGACTTCCAAGGCTCCTTATAAAAAGAATGCAAATTGCAACAAACCTGCCTTATGCAGAGTGTCTTAAAGCAATTTCCCTATACTTACTGATACCAAAATAGGCGGTTCGATTACAATAAAGGCTGTCTTCCAATATCAAAGTGTTTGTTTCAGCAATAGTCACATCCAGAGTTCCAAAATCTAGACTCTTTATTATTAACTAACAGTGAGCAAGTGCAAAAAAAGAACTGGATTTAGCGCTTTCATCTCCATACCGGAGACCTCATCAGAATCAATTAACAGCACTATTACCATTCCTTTTATACAAATCAAAGGAAACAATTGAAAGCAATTAAAACTATTAAGTGTCAATCAAATAAAACATTAACATTGAACAAACTCATTGGCTGGCCATATTGATTAAGATTCTTTGAAAACATAAAAGAGTATATATACTATATACCAACTGAAGGAAGGGATTAAAAAAAATAAATATATATAATATAAATTGTAGTAGTATAATAATAATTGGACATATATCAGTAAAAAAAAATGCTTGTGTGTGTGCAACTTCAAATTAAAAGTTAGTTGTGTAAGGGTGACATAAATGTTCTCTTCCATGTTGTAGCAAGTGCTTTTTACACATACTTCCTCGTATTCATGCGCTAATATGCTTAAAATATTAAAATATTGAAATATTAAATAATCCCTAAATATATAGAGAATTACTTCTTCCAAATATAAATCATATATAATGTATAATAATGTTGTTCTACTAATAATATTTTGTACTTTATACAAGTTAGCTTACAAATACAAGGGAACAGCATCAGAGAAGCAGCTTCGAAGAAGCAACATCAGAAAAGCAGCATCAACTGGGCAACATCTGGAAAAACATCACCTAACACTGTCAATTTAACCTGTTGAAATGTGAAAATTCTTCGAGAATGAATTTGTCAATATCAATATGTATATATAAAAGGTATAAAAAATATATAAAATATATAATAAATATAAGAAGAGGTGATTAAAAATATATATATATATAATAAATGGATAATGATAATATAAATATAAATATAAATATAAATATAAATATAAATACGTATTCAGAAATAGATTATGATATAATACATATAGACTGTATAAAGGAGCCTTATGTACTGGTATGTATGTATATATCATGAACATAATAATAATTATAAGTATTTTTTTTAATATAATTGTTAAAAACTCGTGAAGATTAAGAATTGAAAATGTACACTAGTAAAATATAAGATATAAACAACCTTAGGTCTTGTGTCTTTTTGGATCTTCTGATAATATTTTGAGGGCTGGTGTAATAGAAACGTGGTCATTAAAACCCTTGCCACTACAGGCATCCAATTTCAACTGCCAAATAATTTCCCTGTATTCTAATTTGGTCTCCCAATCACCCCCTCTTTCAAAATGTTCCACTTCCTCAAGAACCCAAAACTTAAAGTTTGCTTCTTGACATATAAGTGAGTGTCTATAAAGGGCATTGTTTTCATTTTTCCAGTTAATATCCCTGATATGTTCGTAAATTCTCTTTCTTAAATGTCGTTCAGTTTTGCCAATGTAATATCCCCAACACAATTTGCAGTATGCCAAATATGCAACCCCGTTGGTATAGCAGCTACTGTATTTTCTTGCCCTCAGTATCATCCTCAAACTTGGAATTTTCAGTTCCTTTTCTCCTGCTATAAAGGGGCATTGTGGACATATGACACATCTAAAAGTGCCCTTTTTGTTGGAAACTGTTTCTCCTCCCTCTTGATGCTTCTTTTTCTCCAAGATATTCTTCAAATTTTCATTCCTCCTGTAGCTATATGTCAACTCATTTTGAAAAATAGTGACTCTAGTAGGCATTGTTCTGAACATTTCCCATGTTTCATTAATATATTTTTTGAGCCATCCGATGACCTTATATTATGTGAGTGTCAAATATGGCAATATTCTCTTCTTGTCTACATTGTTTGTAATTTTATTGTCATCACCCCCAACTCCATTAATGTTGTTCTGTTTGTTTAGTAAGGGTACATAGGTGGTACCCCATCTGTCAATCACATATTCTTTGATAGACTGGGTTAATTCTATAGGGTAGCCTCTCTGATGGAACATATTTTGTACCATATCTACTTCACAACGAAAATCATCCCTATCAGATGTCATTCTGGCTACTCTAATCATCTGTCCCTTCGCTACATTCCTTTTTAGTTGATTTGGGTGATCATTGTCAAAGTGTAGATATGCATTGGAATGGTGTTCTTTCCTATAAATAGTAGATTTGTAAGTTTTAGTTTTGTAATTCTTTTGTAATTTAATATCTAAATAGTGTATTTCATTTAAATCAATTTCATATGTAAATCTTAAAAAAAGTGGTACTGTTGTTAATAAACTGTATAAATTTGTCTATAAATTCATCAGGGCCTTCCCATAAAATAAATATGTCATCCAAAAAACGGTAATAGCTTTTGATAAAAATAGAAAATTCGGATTTGAGTAAGTAGTGTCTATCCCAATATAACATAATGATGTTTGCATATATAGGGGCACATGCCGCCCCCATTGCAACTCCTTCTTTTTGGTGGTAAAAGTCCCCTTGAAAAAATATATAATTGTTTTTTAACACTAGTTCCATACTTTCTAACACTAGTTTAAATTCATCAGGTGTCAACAGATTCATCTCTATTAACATCTTTTCAAACCATTCTATACCTATCAAAATGGGGTATGACAGAGAACAAATCTTTAACATCAATGGTAATAAACTTAATTCCATCTCCATATGGGTCCTTACCAATTTTTTGCAAAAAATCCCAGGAGTCCACTAAAATGTGTGGATACTTGATGTGGTACTTCTTGAGTTTTGTATCTATGTATATAGCTAGAGGTTGGGTTTCGGATCCCTGTGATGAAACAATAGATCTCACTGGGGGATTGTGGATACATTTATGTGTCTTAGGTATACCAAAGATAGCAGGGATGACTGGTTTACTAACTTTCAAAAAATTATATAAGTCCAGGTCAGTAAGATCTTGTAGTAGGTTATCTTCTATAATGTTGTCAATTTTCCGGTATGAAATGTTAATTTCATTCCTAGAAACTAGTGTGTAACTACTGTCATTATTAAGTATTTCAAGCATTCTGTTTGTGTAGTCCCATTTGTCCATAAGGACAATCCCCCCACCTTTATCTGGTTTCATCACCCGGATTCTTTCATTTCCCCTAAGTTCATTGAGAAGTTTATTTTCTTCATCAGTTAAATTACTTGATTTTGATTCCTGTTGTAATTATATTCACTTCTAATTCTTTTTAGTGGGTGTTTTCAAAATTAGTTATATCATGATGTAGGGAGGGTTATATACACTGCGCTTTTTTCAGCACATCTTTATTTTTTTTATGTCCTTCCTCTTTAAATGTGTGTGAAATTGAGCTTTGAGGTTCTTATTTTTATGTCCAATAAAATATTTTCAGTGTTGAGTTTCTTAGTAGGTACAAAAGTAAACCCCTTGGTAAAAAGTTTGAAAAAAGCTTAATATTAATGTCAGTATATTTAAAAATATTAAAATTATTAAAAGAATGAACAGTAAATTGTTTGTCCCTACTTTAGTTGAGTTGGTCTGTAAGAAAATTCTCCCTTAAATCATCCGTGCTTAACTGCTCTACCTGTAAGCTCACCTCGTATATTGATTGTGATGGTTGTTGCCCGTAACTTAGGCATATGAGGGTTGTTGTGCACGGTTCCTTAGCCTCTCAGACCTCCTCAGTTCTTCCCCCTCTAAATATGGTCATGGATATATTGAATATGATGGCCATTCAAACAATACTAGTGTAAGGGTCCCTTTATTATATGCGTTATTACCCATTTGTATTATCTTCTATGTAACACAGATTAATGTACTCTTCTGTTTAGTACACAGTTATTTTATCTGTTGAGCATTACATTTCCTTCATGTTATCCTGAATGGCCCTCTCAGATAGTATTACCAAACACTTTTTTTTCTGCTCTATTTTAGAATGTTGTACTATATGTTAAGGATGTTATAAATATTCCTGACACTCGGAGTGCCCTATGCAAAAACATGCTGCATGGAAAGTGGCAGTGGGTATTTAATACATCAGGCTGGCAGCATGAGTAGATGAGACATTAAACCAAGGCTCCATCTACTAGAGATGGTAGCAGTTCAGGTGAGTGCAAAAAATCCCACAGCACATGCCAAAAAGAGTAGGGGAGGTTCCTTGATAGCCTAGCTAAATATCTGCTAGTATTGTTAACACCACCATGGGTCTCCTCTGAAAAGAGGCTGCTAGCCTAGTTGGACTAATCTGACCAACAAAGGATAGGTAGATAGACAGAGAGATAGATACATAGATAGACATATATATATATATATATATATATATATATATATATATATATATATATATATATATATATATATAGATAGATAGATAGAGCATTAGGTAGACAGATAAAGAAATGCTCAGGGATCTTTAGCTAATCTACACTCTGGAAGAGGGGTTGCTTTAACAGGCACCTAGAACTGCACACTGTGTGCATGTTTCAGTTAGAAAAGGAGTACTTGTCAATACTGGAGCAGATTGTTAAATTCAGCCTTGATCTTAGAATGTTTTCTATAGCTGACTTGCCCTGAGTCACAAAGTAGGAAAGATGTGATAGAATAAAATAGCACAGAATTATGGAGTGATGTTCTATAATCACTCAAGAATCTTACCTCTCAGAACTACAACACATACTGAGATCCGAATGGAGAGATGACAAAATCAGCAAGAAAAGGAGACACATAGAGATACTGTTGAGCCTTCAATAGAAAACAAGTGCAAACATTCAGCTGAGGTTGCACAGCAACGGAAGGAAAAGGAAACAGTGACAACTCTGATGCAATCAATGTTGTGGAATGATAGATCTGAGAGTTCCAATATGAAAGAGCAATGGATGGAGTGGGATTGAAGAGAATGTGTCACAGGAAGATGTTCTGGAATTTTCTGTAGAATGCCCACAGAAAATGTACAACAAAGAATGTGTCCTGAGTTTAGAAGAAAATGATCTAAGGGAATTGGTGCTTGATTTGATAGAGATGGATATACATATTAAGATCGATAAAATAAATAGATTGTAGAAAATCAGTAAGACCCAAAATGTTAAACATTTGATAAAACAGATGAAAACAATAATCAATAATAATTTTCTTCTGCTAATTGTTTAAAACCTTGTTTGTAACAACTCACATACTTGTCTGCCAATTATTAACACTCTGTATAATTGAATTGCCTGAGGAGCTTTTTTTTCTCTCCAGATCTCTGCTTGGAAGATCCTATAGCTGATTGTTACTACTATGTTACTACAATTTAACAAATTATTTTCTAGTCCTGAGGAGCTTTTCTCCCCAGGTCTCTGCTGAAAATGAGCCAAAAGCTCAGCCAGACTAACCCAATTAACAAATGTAAAATAAAATAAATACAAATAAAATAAATAAAGCAAGACTATTAACAGAAATGCAGGTGATATAACAGAAGTAAATAGAATATATTACTATGCAGCTAAATTAATAACAAAAAGTCTTACCACAAAAACACAGTGTAATAAGGGAAAGGAAGGGAAGAAATCAAATGCCATCAAGGAAGCATCAGGTAGAGAAAACTATAAAGCAATTAAGACAAATGTCACTGTTAAAACATAGAATAGGGTACAGATCAATAGTAATACTTAAAAAGATAGACGTGATAAAAGCAATGCACATTATTGGAAAAGACCAGGATCTATCATACACTATTGCAAATAATAAACCTAAGATTTCAGCACAGGCAGAGAAATTAAAAGATATGCAGATAAATGTAAAGGAAAAGTACAAAATAAGAAATTCATTGATCACCCAATAAAGTTTATAGACAATTGAGAAACAAAGCAAAAAGTATAGAAACACCATGAAAAAAGGAAGAAATTGGCACACTTTGGAGAAATATCTACAAAGACTCTGTGGAATATAACAAAGATGATGAATGGAGATAAGAAGTAAAAGAAACACTAAGAAGATCAAATGTACAGGATATGAAATGGGATGAAGTAACGACTAGAGAAATTGAAGCAAAATTAAGAAAAGCTCCTAAATGGAAAACCCCAGGCCCAGATGCAGTACCCAACTTCTGTCTAAAAGTATTAACATCATTACACAAATATTTATTTTGAGTAAGAGCTACTTGTATGTGCATCCCAACCAGACACCAACCTGGTTAACAACAGGAAAAAATGATACTCCAACTTAAAAGTGAACCTGCAAGCTATCCTGAAAACTCTAAACCAATAACTTGCCTTCCAGCGCTGTATAAACTATATGCTGGAATTGATGCCAAAAAAGTTTATAGTCATTTCAATCATGGCAGTAGAAGCAAAGGGTAACAAAAGAAAGTCATATGGATCAAAGGATCATTTGTTGTTAAACAAAATCATAATGGAAATTTGTGAAAAGAGGCAGGATATAAATATGTCAGATAGATAAGAAAATGCATCTGACAGCATCCCGCATTCATGGATAATGGAGTGCTTACAGATGTTTAAGATATACTTTGCAGTGATCAACTACATTACAGTGACCATGAAACAGTAGGGTTATCACCTGTCCCACTTATGAAACAGTGGCAAACCACTTTGCAGTTAAGCCATGATAAAAGACAAATTATTATCCCAGAGATAAAAATTCATATGGGATATTCCAGGCTGACCTTGTCATCGCTGCTCTTTTGACTTGCCCTTAACCCATTAAGCTCTCTACTTAACAGATTAGGTCATGGGCACAATTTGGCTCCCAGAAAAGAACCAAGTGTAAAAACTTATCTTCTTTTTGTGGATGATTTAAAACTGTATAGTTCATTAGATGAGGAGATAAAAGTTCAATTGCAAGTGGTTAAAACAATCATAGACTAGCCAGATTACAGTGACATGGCTTTTAATCTATCCACATACATCATGGCATGGTTTGTAGTTCCATTGTTATCTTTATGAGAAAGCCCTGTGGTTTCCCCAGCTCCTGCTTGTGTCTGTTGAGGTACATGCAAAATACATCATTATACTGTATTAGTGTTCTGATGAGGTTCGTCTACAGTGCTGTCATTCAATCCTAAAACCTGAGTATGATGGTGTGACCTATGATGTGCGCCATATGTTTGTCTTGGAAAGTCATTAAAGAGAGAAGTTAGAAATTAATGATACGCATTGCAGTTTCTGACTTCACAACCCTTGCAAGAGCATTCACTATACAGTTGTGAAATTTTGATGCTATCAACTGTCTAACTTTCCAAGGTCAATATAAGTCCAAAGTACAATGAACAGTTCAACAACACAAACGCAGATATACTAAACACTACACACCCTGAGCATCAGACACAACTTTGGTATCCCTGAAGCCAAAAGATAGAAGACAGGGATATGGTACAGTTATCACCATTTGCAAAGGGTGTTTTGTGTGTGTGTGGGGGGGGGGGGGCAGGAAGCCTAGGCTAACACAAAAGGTCAGTGAGTGTGTGTGAGTAAGAAGGCAGACAATGAGATAAAACAGCAAATGGCCAGTGAGACAAAATGAGTAACTGCTGTGTATGTGTCTGTAGGGGTCCTCCATGTGAAACTGGTATGTGAGTGTTTGCATGAACACAGCAAGCTTTGTGTTAGCCCTACATCTTTGTCTGTTGGACAGGAAAGAGGCATGCATTGTAGAGGTGTCAGTTCATCATTATCATCCCCGACTATGAGAACTGGCTTTGAAAGGAGTTGAACTAGCACCTCCACACACATGGTCAGATGCAGTGCTGCTACCTGAATGTGATTGATGTCTGATGGATGAGCAACCTTCATGGGGATGCCCCGAACCACAACCCCATGGCCTGCTATGTCTGGGTGTAGACAACACACTCACTGCTGGAGCAGTGTAAGTACTGCCACTATGGGAGCATGATCAGACATGGCCATGTTGGCTGAGAGCAGATGATGTGGCTGACCTATGCCCATGAGAATGCTGTTCCACTCCCAGCAGATCTTCCACCACAGACACTGCTCATTTCATGACACACACCACTTGGTCCGTCACAGACACCCCACATTCCAACATGTCATTCATATAATCCAGTGAATTGGCAATAAAGTGAAGGCAGTCACACATGTCAGACTATGTCAAATCTTAGAAGGTGTTGTGCCCATATCCAGTACATGCTGTCCTGAACTCTCCTGTGAGCTGTCTATATCTCTGATATTGGCCAGGAACTGCTCATTGGTGGTTAGTGGGGAATTCCTGGCAGACCGTTCCCCAGTAGCCATTTGGTCATGGCCTACTCCACAGTGGAACTCCAGTCGCTAATGATTGTCAGTAGATTTTTCGAACACCACTGACCAGCTGGTGATAGCTCGATCCTTCCTTCCAGCCAAGCCCATCATATTCACTTCGAATCGCCACCCAACCGCTGGGAGATGACATGGGACACAAGCACTCTCCACACCTCAATGCTACAGCTGCACCGCCACAGCATTCTGGGAGACTTTAAACAGTGAATGCTTAAAAAGAGCATTGTTAGGATTCTTCATTTTTATACTATAATAAATCATATTTCTGTCTTTTCTTTCTTAACAAAGTAGAAAAGAAACATTTTTACTTTTTTGCAAAAAATAAAAAATACCTTCTTTACCCTCTTTTTTAACCAAACCTTACTTTGAGCTACATTGTCTAATATAATGTGATCTTTACCATAAATAAAATGACACTGGCTGCAATTACTACATTTTTAGTACCAGTTTGTTTAGTAATCTTATCATTTCCTTCATATATATTAGATTTTTTTTTCTTTAATACCAATATGTGCATTTCTAGACTCAGACTCTTTACTTACTTTTACTAAATTTGTACATTTTACATTTCTGTGTTTTGAAAAAAGAAAAAAAAAGAAAGTATTAGGACAGATTTTTTTTTTTTTTGGTTTGTTTGACTAGGTGTATTACATTTACTCTCATAAAATAAATATACACTTTACTTTTTTAGAGTTCTCTTTATGTTTATGTTTAAATATTTTTGTTTTACTAATAACAATTTACTTATTAGTTTATATTATTCTATTTTTTTTCGTTTAAATTTTTTTTCTTGTTTTAATTGTTAATTTCTGTTATTTGTACACACTTGATATTGATGTGTGATTCAATTTTTTATTTTTATTTTTGGTTTAATTGTTGTTCTTATTTGATATACAATACATTATTCAGATTATTATTTAAAGGACAAAAGCGCTTAATGTGTTAATAAAAGCTTTTGGGATTTATTTTATTCTTCTTCAGTTTGATTTAGCACAACACTCTGCCTTGCCACTGTTTGCTTTGGTTTAGAAGTATAATGTATTTATTTTATTTCTTTATTCTATTTTACATTTATTGACTGGGATAATCTTACTGGATACATGCCCATTTTCAGCAGGAGCCGGGAGGAAAGCTCCCCAATAATAATAACATTGAACATTTAGTAAATGCTAGTTTCAAGCAGATTACAGTCATAAGCAATACCTACATTTTAGGCATATATATATTATTATTATAAACACTTTACAAAATTTTCAAATTTTATAATTTAACATTACATTTCATTACATTTTATTCAGGTTTAAGACTGGCAACGAGCAGCCACAGGTGACCCTTGGTGAAAAAAAGTTGGAGTAAAAGTTAAGTAAGAAGTTGAGAGACAGAATTGCAGTGGCATGCAGGTAGCATCTGGGATGAATGAATGAAGGTCATTGATAAAGATGGAGGCTATGGGTCTAAAGTTTGACAGTTCAGTGGAACTACCTCCTTTATGGAGGGTATGACAAGGAGATTTTCCATATATAGTGGGTACAGAGGCTAGAATATAATCTGTTGATCAAGATAGAGAGGGGGGGTAGGCTATGGTGTCAGCAGCCTGCAGATAGTCTGCTGGCATGAATAAGTTGAGTAGAACAGGTTGGAAGGTAAAGTATGTTTTGGGTACTGGGTGGCTATATTAGAATTAGAGCCATTGGTAGAGAGAGAGTTGACTGGAGAGAGATATGTCTCTTGTTTATTCCTGCCCAGAACGTTTGAGGTTTGTTTTGTTTTTTTGCAGATGGTGGGTTCTTTTGTCTTGCTTTGTTTCTGAATGAAATTTTGGATTTGATATCTAGAGAAATGGTGCAATATTAATTTTGGTTCTAATAGATAGAGCAGCTGGGAGCATAAGAAGTTAAGAAAGAATTTGTCATCAGGCAAATGCCTGATTTATAAGACTGAAGATGGGTATTGACAAGTATCCAGTCTTATATATATATATATATATAATACACAAAAGTATAACATAACTACAAAAATAACTGTTTCCAGATAAAACAGAAAAGGTAGCCAGTTAGTACTACCCACTGCAGAAATGTAAAACAGTCTACAGATGTTAAATACTAACAACAAGCAGGATGAAAAACAAGGAGAGTAACAAGAGTAACATATCCTTGTTTGTGCCACAACAGTAACTCACCTTTGCTCTACCACCAAAAGAACAGTCCATTCTTGTTTGTGCCATAGCAGTAACTCACCTTTGCTCACCCCAAAAGAACAGTCTATGCCTGTTTGTGACATAACATTAACTCAGCTTGTTTCCCCCCTCAAAAGAACAGTGTGCCCTTGTATGTACCATAACAGTAACTCACCTTTGTTCCCCCCAAAAGAGCATTCTGTTGCTGTTTGTGCCATCCAAACTGTCCTTCCGTTGTTGGCAACTGCATATCATATTATTCGCGTTAGTATCCTCACACATTTTAAGGCCAATGATACAGAATGGCTTACACACTGTATATGTCAGAGTACTGGTCAGATAACTGCTGAATAACCTAGAAACATAGAAAGTTACAACAGAGCTGTATATTTGCAAGCAATAATCATAACAGGTTGTGTGATCACTAAGTGCACTATGTCCAAATATAATAAATTTAATACATGTACAAATAACAGTTTATGGTTTGATATCAGTGTACATTCTGTGACTTCAGTTCTTTCCTGCAAAGCTATTTTTCTGACAAAGAGGGATAAAGCAAACATCCTGTTTTTTGAAGGTGCATTGGAGTGAGAGTTGAAATCCAGACCTATGTAGAAATATCCCATGGGTACTAACATTTTTTACTGTGTGTGTCATAGATTGCTTTTCCTCATTTCAAGTATTTCTCTCTTTTATAGGTTCATAGGTAGGTACAAGGCTATCTGTCCGAAGGCATTTATAAGCCTAGCCAGAATATGTTGGCTTTCACCACCCCCTTAGATTAGTTCCCTGTGCCTCTGTCCAGAAGAGCCACTGAAGTGATTCCTGGGGTAAACTTTCTATTTTCCATCCACTCATCAAGGTTTCTCTTGAAGAGAAACATCGAAAGTGTGATAAGAGACTTAGGGACACAGGTGGACAGTGGTCTCACTTTCGATAACCACATCACCACAACAGTCAGGAAATCCTTCTATGTGGCACACCTCATCACTAAGGGCTTTTCATTCAGAAAAAAAGGAGGTCATTGTCCCACTGTACTCATCCCTTATTAGACCTATTATAGAGTATAATGCCCCATTGGTATGTACCTCACAAGACATCTGCAACAGCTGGAAAGGCCACAGAAATACCTCACTAAAAGAATCACAGGCCTAAAGCAGATGCCATATGCTGACAGTCCAAAAACCTCCAGCTATACTCTGTGGCATATCATCTACTCAGATGTGATCTCTGCTTAACATACAAGGCTATGTCATACCCTGAGCTGTTGGACATGCTCCACTTAAAGAAATCCCAATCCCTCAGAGCCACATGCTCCAGGGATCTAAACCTTATCATCGCAATGAACAAAACATGCTGGAGGGATAGGTTCCTGACCCAGAGACTCCCCATACTCTGGAATAGACTGCCCATACATGTCAAGCAGAGCACCTCATTGGCCCTCTTCAAAATGAACCTTGATGATTGGATGGGAGATAGGAAATTCACCCCGGGGATCATGTCAGTCACCCGGCTAGACAGGGGCCCAGACAAGTAAATATTGTGGGAAGAAATATCCAGGGAATTGTTATGGCTAGGCTTGCATAGGCCTTAGAGCCGATAGCCTCGTACCAAGCTATGAACCTATGAACCTATGAGTGTTAGCGAGGAGCTCTACCTAATATAGATTGGAATCTTGTTCCAAAGCATGGGAAGTCTCTGGGACAGGAATCTATCCCTCCAGCACATCCTATTCATTGTTGTGGTGAGGTTTAGATCCCTAGACCATGTGGCTAGAGGGGATATGGTTTTCTTTAGGTGGAGCATGTCCATCAATTCTGGGTTGGACATGGCCTTGTATGTCAGGCAGCGATCACCTCTGAGTAGGTGGTATGAACCGAGTACAGCTGGAGTTTCTTCAGTCGAGCTGCATAGAGCATCTGTTTGTGTCCAGTGATCCTCTTGGTGAGGTACTTCTGTGGTCTTTCCAGCTGTTGCAGGTGTCTTGTAAGGTACATCCCAAATGTTGCATTGTACTCTATGATGGGTCTGATAAGTGATGAGTAGAGGGGCACAATGATTTCTTTTGATCTGGATGTGAACCCTTTTGTGATTAGGTGGATCATTTTGGCAATGTGATTATCAAAGGAGTGATTACTATCTGCTTGGGTCCTCAGATCCCTTATTATGTCTTCCGTATTTAGGGGACTACCACCTATGTGGTAGTTTGTGGGTACTTTGTTTTTTCCAAAGGGGATGACTATGCACTTTTTAGTATTTAGCTTGTGTTTTTTAATGTATACATAGACCAACTAGAAAGTAGACAACCAAAAACAGAAACCAGATGCATTCAATCATTGCTATTGCCTGTGGCAGCAGGTATAATTTCAGAGCTAGAATACAGATGGTTCTGGATGTTAGTACAGCATATACAACCTTTGTTTACTGTTGTGATATTGCAGTTTATAGCAATGAACTGAAACAAGACCAGCTATTATTTAAATTCTCTTCTAGCAACAGATGTTAGTGTAGAGCTGTCATGCACATGTTTTTGGGTTCAAATACAGCATATTCCATAAACGTTTACTGTTGTTACACTTCCCATTATAGTCACTCTCACATATAACACTTGACATAGTGTAGCTGATAATTACATTTATGAGGGCTGCGGCACTAATATTGAGTCAGTTATTTTTTTATTCATTTATCTGTATGTTCTCAAATTTATTATCAAATGCATGACTCTGGTTATACTGTAGACTATATTCCTGTAAGCAAATTTCTGCTGTCTGGACTGCCATGACCTTCACATTTGACAAACACAGATACACAACTGCCTGTCCATCAAATAACCTTGAAAGTGCATTGCTTGCCACTGTTGTGCACCGCTTACCATTGTGCATTGTGTTTGTGAAATGGTGCACAGTATGCAATAATTTTTAGCAGTGTGCACACTCCAAGTAAACACAATAACTGGAATTGGTGGGAAATCATCATTCGCCATTGCTCTTGATCCATGATAGACTTGACAAACGTCCTTGGAGTGGATGTGAGATTTAGGGCTCAAAGATGGGGTGTTCATTAGGAAATTTTTGTTAAACTGCTAATGAAAGACCACAGTGTCAGTTTGCTGCAGGGGGAATATTCTGGGTATCAGTATTAAGTCAGAGGCTTGGGATAGTTTGGCCCAGGCTGTGACCAGTGCCTCCAGTATCCCTGCACTGGTGCACAATGCAGGCAGCACTACAAGACCTCCTGAGGAGGAATAGGGGCACCCTTGGTGCTTGGATCAAGGAATTTAGGACTGAGGGTATCCCACAAATGTGTAAGTATCAAATACAGAGAGTACTTATAAGGCTTAAAAGCTGAATATAGGCAAGAGTGGTATTCATAATAACATTCCGTTCTGTTTTTTTCTACAGCTGCCATAGAAAGGAAGTGCAGTGTTAGGACCCATGCCACTAGGCTGGCTAGGATGAGGGAGGCATGTGGTATGCATGCGGCAGAAGAGTAGTGTTATTGTAGCATTAAAAGATAAAGATAGCTTTTATGGTATTTTATACAGTTGTTTCTAACTGAGCATGCATATCTCAGCTGTAAAAGCAAGTATGTGTGCATTAGTCTGTAGAACAAAGATAGCTTGTCTGATATTTTATACAGTTGTATCAAAATGAACCTGTATATTCCATCTGTCAATGCAAGCATACATGCATTAGTCTGTAGTACAAACCAATGCATGCATACTTGCTTTGACAAATGGAATATGCATGCATTAGTCTGTAGCACAAACCAAAGGCCACGGTGGTGCAGCGGTTAGTGTTGTCACCTCACAGCAAAAGGTTTTTCAGATTTGATTCTTGGCTAGAGTGCCTTTTGTCTGGAGTCCACATGTCCTCCCCATGATCAAGTACTGTTTAAAGACATGTGGGTGTGCCTTCATTAAAGGTTGGGCATCAGGCTGGCACTGTAAAAATCTACTGCCAATCATAAGTGGACTGATGTGATGCTGTGGTGACCTCTAACCAGGAAAAGCTGAAAGACATTACTAATCTGTAGCACAAACCAAGAGTACAATGTTAAACTTTAGTCAGAGGTGGTGAGTTCAAATACCACATTTCCCAACTATATAATAACTGCAAATTCTTCAGTTATGTGTAACTTAAAGGTTTAAAGTAAAAGCTCTATACTGGTGGCAGACATGCCCTGCTGTAAACTGTATTCTGGATAAGTGGAACATGCATATGTGCAATATATGCACATGTAAAGGAGTACTTGCTGCAATCTGAAGTATAGTGTGCATCTGTTAGGAGCTGCTAGTCTTAAAAGTAATAAGTTGTCTGTTAATGGGTGGTAGTCTTAAGACTAAAGGTTACAATAATAGAGTCAAATAATTGTATTAATGCAATGTATATTATATATGAAGGTACTAATCTTATCTCTTGTTGTTTCTGTCACTCCAACCTTTATCTCTTTTTTGTTGTTGTTTTATTGTATTATATGTAATCAAAATGTATCCATGTCATCTGTAGGTACCAGATCAAGAAATACTCCACAGCACAGTAGGGTGCACCTGCCCCTCAGGATCCACCTGCCCCCATTCCACTGTCCCTGGCACTATTGCCCATCAGATCTATGAGTTAACTTGTCAGCACCACCTCTGCTGCCCCTGCACTACCTGCCCCCTCAGGTAGTTCTGCCCCAGAGGATAGGCCAGTGGTTCCCTCTGAAAGTAGTGGCGGGGTGATGAATTTATCACCTGTGCTGAGCTGTCAGGGATGGTGCATAGGATTGTGCACCACCCTGTTGGTGCATGCCTACAACAGGAGGGGCTGCTGTCCCTCATTTTATTTAGGACCAGGGGAAGGAGAAGAAGACATCGAGTGCTCCAACCAGTGGTGGAGTGAGGTATCCGTGTTCTCACTGTCAACCAGCTTGACGTCCATGGGTCCTGGATGTCCCCATCCTCACCACATCCATGGTGTCCACAAAACTCTTCTGTCCACCACCATCTATGTGTCTTGTCTTGTTTGTCTTGTCTGCCTGCAATTGCATTATTGTGTGATGGCATGCATCTTACACCAATCCGCACCAACAGTAAAGTAAAATAAGTTAAAAGTAATAAATACAGCTGTATTTAAATGCAGTACCATCTAGATCCAAAGCAAATGTATCACTGCATTAACATCTGCTGTCACAGAATCAGTTAAGTAACAGGTGTATTCTAGAAACTCAGTACTAACTGTCTGATATTAGTATCCCCATTTTATCGCTATCCTATTTTACCCATTTCTTTTCTTTAATGTATTATTGTGTGATGGTGTGCATCGCACACCAATGTGTACCAATGGTAAAGCAAAAGTAGTTAAATGTATTAGGTACAGCTGTATTCAAACCCAGTACCATCTGGCCCCAAAAAGGAACATATCACTGCATTAACACCTGCTGCCATAGAGTCAGTTGAGTAACAGCTGTATTCCAGAGACTCAATTCTAACTGTCATACTTTAGCAATGCTGCCACTGGAAGAGTTATATTACATTCCCTTATGTATTAATCATGCTTAAGGTCTTCCTTTTGTTCGTCATGTAATGCTATGCAAACAAGATAAGCATAGCCAAACTTTCCATTCATTCCTCCATTGACTGTGATTGTGCTAATCTCTGCATCACACAATTGCCAAAAATAATAAAATAATAAAAAACTGAAAGAGAAAACACAATTTGCCAACAAATGAAGAGAAGGTTGGATGTTAATGAAGCACAACCTGTGAATTGTGCAGTGCTTACTTGCATTTTCAAACTTGGCAGTCATACATATAACATTTTGTAAGTCTATCCTGACATACCCACCCGATGTAAGCATTCACAGTTGCCATCCATACACTGAGGCAGTGCCTGCACAATATTTACAGCTGATACATGAAGCCACAGATTTGGGATTCTGCAATTCTAATAAGTTCAGACCTCCTTTGCATCTTTACAGTGCTAAATAAAACCAGGTGTGAAGCATCTCAATTACTCAAAGCATGTAAATAAAAATAAAACAAGTAATTTCTGTGGTATCCCCAAAGTCTGTTTACTTAATAAAGGATTTTTGACTGGAAACAAACTGCCTACCCTGCTTGGAATACTTTTGACTACTTAGTAATTCTGTACAATATTTCAAATTATACATTTTTTATTATGTGTTTGACTTAGGACGAGTTTAAGTTTGCTATTTCTACTACCATTATCTGATCTGAATAATATACAGTGATTAACTAGATATATTTTCCACACAGAGAAGCTTCTTACACTGTTTTAAATAAAAATAAAAAAAAAAAAACACTCCAAGTCAGAATGATGGAGCCATAATTAACTTTAATAAAAAACACACAGATTAAGTGTTTTTGTCCTTTTGAAACTAGGATTTATTCAGAATCAGCATCTCCCTATCCCAAACCTGTTAATATAGTCTAAAATCCCTGTAAATTACACACCAACAAGATTTAAAGAGACAGTGCTAAAATATAAATATAAATACAAATAAAATATCATTCAGAATCATTAATAATGCCACACTTACACTTACAATAAATTATAAAAGCAATAAAAATATAAAAACAAGACTTCATTAAGAACATCCCTCATCTGAAAGAATGTGCCTCCCTGAGTGCCCCAGTCCTTGAGAATACTAAAAAATTCTTGATACGTGAACATTAAAACAAATGCTTGATATTTTCAGTTGAGTGCATGCATTTGTACATAGCTGTACCATGTAAGTGTGACAGACTCTTTAGCATGCATTCTAAATGTCTTTTTCTGGAAGATTAAGTGAGGTGAAGGTGTCCATGAATGCATTTTAAGCAGCCAATCATGAAAATGAATTATGTGTCTTTAGGAAAGTGGTAATTACTACATTTTAGTTAGTGGGGGTGTGTGGGTGTATAATGCCCCAGTTAGATAAAGGGTTTCTGGTTAATCATCTAACACAGAGTCATATAGATGGCAGTAGAGAGAATCAAACTGTGTATCCTTGAGGCAGCTCAGTAAGATCTTAGAGCCTTAGTCCTCCATACCAAACCTCCAATAACTTCGGTTTTTGGTAAATCATCCATTAGCATTTCATAATTCTCATTGCTCAAAAAAATGCATGTCCATGTAATACTTGCTGTGGTTCTGTCAATCTTTTAGTGAATTGGAGGTGTCTGGAACTTAAAGCTCTAAGTTGTTAATCAACTGCTTCTTGATGTCAAAGCTACAGAGGTCGAATCCTTCCACCTGCATTTGCCAACAGTGTGAATGTGAGTAGTTTACTCCGGAAGTACTCCTGGATCACCCCTCAGAAGGGACACTTTCTAGAGTGGGTTTCTCAGGTTATCAAGTAGATTAAAAATAGTATTTAATAGGCATCCATTTTACCCCCAACCCATAAATATTTTTGGCTTTGTCCAGAATTCTTAAGCAAGAAACTTGAGAATGATTTGGTTTGTTCCTTGTAGCATATGGAACTTTCTGCCAAAATATTATGGATTACAGACACTAATGTCAGGCATGTGAGTTTCACACGTTATGTCTTTCAGGAAATGCTTGCTAATGCAACTTTTAACTTCATAAGAGCAAGATTTAAAATCTCTTCCCAGTTCTTGTGTCTTTATCTCTGATTCTTGAGCTAGGAGGAGGCTTGGCATGATGCATGTGTAATGGGATGCACTGTATGGTTTTCACAGTAGTGAATTGAAATACACTTCAGGTCATTATTTAAGTATTTGTTCATCATTCATTTTATCACAAGCAAACATATGAATGCATGCAGTCACAAAAAAGGGTTGATGGTCACGTGTGTGTGTGTGTGTGTGTGTGTGTGTGTGTGTGTGTGTGTGTGTGTGTGTGTGTGTGTGTGTGTGTGTGTGTGCTATTTGTATGTGTATCCTGCATCCCAGAGTAGTTATACTGTAAAGGAAGGAATTTGCTGTAGTAAACAGAGGTTTCATTCGTATGAGCCATGTTCTTTGGGCATAATCCCTGTCACCTTGTTTTATTCACTGTTGACAGTGTGCTTATTTGGCTGTGAATCAACTTCACAGCATAAAGTCTATGAGTTGAATGTCAAAATGGTAACTGTAAGTGCATTTTTGTATTAACTTTTTTTTTTGGAAGACATAAGGGTGCAAAATGCTCTGTATTGGATTACATTAGTTTGGTACTTAGTGTAGATGTGCTAAAGCTATGTGCTGATAATATGATGTTTTCTGTAGTGCAGTGTTTGAATCACTATATCTTCATTTGTCTGGTCTGAATCTGATCAAGTCATTTTACCAGACAGTGCTACAGGGCTGCCAATGAAAGGAGCCACTTTGGTCCTGTAGTCTGTTCCAAGCTGTTAACAAATTCATTATGCATTTTTCTTTTGAATTTCTGCACCCTTCTGATAGCCCTTCATGAGTGCTTCACTATATGCTGTTTGACAATAAATCCCTGCATGTCTGTTATATTTTAATGGATTGCTATTTGCATTTTCAATAAATGTAAGTTTGAAACTAAAATGCATTTACTGTTGCTAATGCTGTCTTGTTTTCAGTGTGAGAGTATTTTAGTTTGTTCATCAAGGTGTCTCCTTTCATGGGCACCATAAGCCTACTAAATTAACAGAGACCTCCCAAATGCACACCACTCACACTCACAACTAAGCAAAAATAAACCACTGCACATATCAACAAACACACCTGTGTCTCAACAAATAAGTTCCTAAGGCAAAACACAACGTCTTGGTCATAGGCAACTCCACAATGAGACACATAGATGTCCCACTCACCAGACTGGACAAGGAGAAGGTCATAGTCAGCTGCCTATTAGGTGCCAGGATCTAAAAAATCATGCATGCACTCAAGTCACTCAAAAGCAAGTACTGTTATGACTCTGTCATAGTCCATGAGACGTACCCCTCTGGATGATATGAAGAGAAACATGATGAAACTCTCTGATTATGTGTCCCAGAAAGGTATGTCATTAGCCCTAAACAATATCCTACCCTCACCCTGGATGATGCCACAAAATAAACAAAAAATGATTGACTTCAACAGTCAGCTTAGCTTCTAGTGTCAGTCCGGGTGGATCCAGTATCTGTCAGCCTGATAGGATATTGTAGACAGATCTCACTGCTTTGCTAGAGATGGTTTGCACAAGTGCCCCCTAGGGTTTTGGATACTGGCAAAGGCCCTTCCCTCCCCCATAGTCCCTTTTTTAGGCAATGTCAAAACAACAAATTTTACATTGTAACAAAATCTAATTGAGACAAACTCAGGGTTGTGCTGCTTAATGCTAGGAATTTAAACATGAAACTGCACTCCCTGGAAACACTCCTAACCTTGGAGGATGCTGAAATCTGTTCAGTTACAGAGACATGGTTCAAGGCAACTGAGACCACCCCAGCTGTACAAGGCTGCAATGTCATCCACATGTTCTGACTTCAAAAGGAGCATCAATGAACCAAAAGTGGAGGCGCATCCATCTTCATTAAAACCAAATATACTTTGAGACTGGTCAAACAGTATGACTCTCAAACTACTCTATGTCCAATTAACTATTGGGAAAGTACCATACCACATCCTTGCTAGCTATACATCCCCCACCACGAACCAGTATAAGCATACCTCCTACCTCAATTTACTGGAATCCCTCACCATACAGCCCAACACCTTAGTCATGGGGGATTTCAGCTATCCTTTCATAGACCGAGGAGCATACACCAGAAAAAACATGCTCATCCAGAGGTTCTTGAATTTTGTTAAGACAAATGCTATGGAATGGATAGTCTGCACCCCCCTAGGGGCTCTAATGTTCTGGACATAGTAATCACCAACATGCCAGGTCACTGTACTTCTCCATGCATGATGCCCTCCATGGTTAGGTCAAACCATCAAACCACAAATCAGTCTTGTTTGAAGTAACTACTGGAACTAATACCTTCACAGGAACAAAAATTATAAAAAAAACTTCACCAAAGCTAACTAATGCCTACTAAATGATGGTATAAAAAGCTTCTTACCACCCACAATCACAAACATCAATGATCATTATGCAGAAGTGTATACCAATGCCTGTGCAAACACTTATGTGACTGCATAAACTCTGCTGTACCTGAATGGATCAAAACCAGGTCTTACCATACAAACAAGCCACCATGGTGGACTTCAAGTGTACATAGATCACATAACAAGTGGAAGAAACTGTTATCCAAAAGCAGGAGGGATGTCACTACGCAGAGGAAGAGTTCCCTCCTAAGCCTAAACAAGAAAGTCAGAAATTTTGTAAAGTCTTCTAAAGCATATTGCAAAACTAAAATCACATCTTAAGCCAAGGGTAATCATAAGGTGTTCTTTAACTACATCCAAAGTCTAAAAGGGAATGCCCAGCTATGTGCCAAACTGGTCGTAGATAGGATGACTCATACTACACTGGAAGATATTGTCAATCTGCTAGCTGACAGATTCAGTGCAAACTTCAAACTCCCAACCTCACATAACATATCCCAAAATGGTTTCACTTCATAAGCTTGAGTTACTGAAATCCCGAATTTCAGTAACCCGAGACTATAAAGTCAAACCATTCACAACAAAGAAACCCACAATCCTGAATCACACAATCACAAACATACATACACCATACGCCACATAACACACACACACTATTACACCCACAGCACACAAACCACACAACCCTACACTACATATAAGCAGGTTGGCAAGCCCCCCTGCACCCCCATGTGGGGGCTGTGCCCCCACACCCCCTACTTATATATATATATATATATATATATATATATATATATATATATATATATATATATATATATACCAACTCCGAGGTTGCACATAACATAAAAAAATAAAACTCACACCACACCATCCTCCACTCACTCTCACACAAATACACATCACACACACACAAACACCAACAAATCCAACACTCACACTCACACTTACACATCCCTACCTTTACCCACACATGCAGTGCACAAAAACACACACAAACACTCACTCACCTGCAATATCAGGCACCATGACACTACATGCGACGTACTGGAAATGCATAAGCACAGATTTGAGATATTTGAATTCACTCTTATGCACTTTCGGCATTCTGGTTTTCACCTTCATGGTCTCGGGTTACTGAAATTCAGGATTATGAAGTGATACCCCCAAAACATACCTGACACCAACTCTATGCCTAGTAACTCTAGAGAACAGGTAATCTCTGCACTCAACAAGGCCAAAAACATGGCCACAGTGAGACCAGATAATATCCCAGGTTGTTTAGCAAACAATATAAAATAAGACCTAGCAGACCCACTTGACATTCTCTTTAATCATAGCTTGAGAACTGGCTGCATTCCTGCAGAATGGAGAACAGCAACAGTAATCCGCCTGCAAAAGAGGGGCCATCAATTGACCCTGGAAATTGCAGACCCATAAGCCTAACTGGCCTCATCTGCAAGGCCATGGAAAGAATTTTCATAGACCTTATCGACAAGGACATAGGTGACCTCCAAAATCTGGACTCAACCCAGATCGGCTTTGTTAAGGGTAGAGCATGCTTAATAAACCTGTTAGACTTCTTTGAAAATTTCACCAAAGCCATAGATGAAGGTAAGAATAGACACAGCCTATACTGACCTTGCCAAAGCTTTCAACACAATTCCCCAATCTGGCATCATTACGAAACTCTCTCAACTAGGGATTAACCCTTATATTACTAGATGGGTAGCCAATTGGTGCAATGACAGAACTCATTGTATCACAATTGGTGATTCCACCTCCACCAGTAGATCAGCACCAGGTTTGTGCTGGGCCTCATACTGTTTGGCATCTATTTCTCAGAATTCCAGACCAAAGTAGATGGCCTCTGGCTTACCAAGTTCTCTGATGTTTGCAAATGGCGAGCAATCATTGAGTTCCCCAAATATGTCAACATATTAGAAGAAGGGATAACACAAACAAATGATTGGTGCCAAAGCTGTGGTCTAAAACTAATGCAAAAAAATTATTCCCTTTGGCAAAATGGAATTCTTTACAAATTACAATATTGAAAGCACCCCCTGATTTCCATCTCAGTGGTGCAAGACTCGGGGAACATAACAATCTGAACTTTGACCACCAAGTTTCCACAGTAGTAAGGAAAGCCTTCTTCATAGCAAACTTCATAAGCAAGGGCATAGCATCCAGGCCAAGGGATGTTATAACTCCACTGTACTCAGTCCTTATCAGACCACTAATAGAGTATAATGCACCCTTTTGCATGTACCTCACTGAACACCTTCAGCAGCTTGAGAGACCTCAGAGGTTTCTCACTAAGAAAATACATGGTCTCCAAACCATGACCTACATGGACAAACTGAAAGCCCTGTTACTTTACTCTGTATCTTATAGGCTGCTGAAAGGTGACTTGTGCCTGGCCTATAGTGCAATCTCCGACCCTGCCCTAATGGAAATGCTGCACTTCCCTTTTATAACCTTAAAATACTAAAATCTCGAATTTCAGTATCTTGAAGCCATAAAGGTGAATCCACAAAAGACCGACAGCCCAAAACAGTGACATTTGAAATCCCAAGCACACAGCATACACCACACCACACATGCACCACAATACCCACAGTACAAAACAAAAAAACACACAAAAACATAACACCACACATCCACAAACCTATAGTACAAATCAGCAGGGGGGGGCAAGACCTCCTGCACCCCCCATGTTGGGGGCTGCGCCCCCAGACCTTCCCACTTATATATACTAACTCCAAGATCACACAAATAGAAAAATAAAACAAACTCACACCCAGACATTCTATAGTCCCTCGCACACACACACACACACACACACACACACACACACACACACACGCACACGCACACGCACACACACACACACACACACACACACACACACACACACACACACACACACACACACACACACACACACACACACACACACACACACACACACACACATATGCAAACAACAACACATCAAACACTTACACACTCATACTTTCACCTGCCTACCCTAACCCACATGTAAAACTTACAAACACACTCACATACACTCAAACTCCCACCCAAAACCCTTACAAAACACTCACTTACCTTAAATTCTACCTAAATCCACACACAACACAGGACACCATCCACACAAAACACTGCACCTAATGTATAGTAAAGCCATAACCGCAAATTCGAGATAGTCAAATTTGGGATTATGCACTTTCACTATTTTAAAAATTCACCTTTATAGTCTCGAGATACTGAAATTCGAGTTTTCAGTATTTCAAGAGTATAAAAGGGAACCAAATGCTGCACATCTTCAAGTCAAATGGCACAAGAGTCACTCACTCTAGGGAACTCAGCCTAGCTTGTGACATTAACAGAACATGCTGGAGAGATAGATATGTCTCACAGAGACTGTTGCTTCTCTAGAATCGATTTCCTAGTCATGTAAAACATAGCTCTTCACTAACCTTATTCAAATGCATGCTAGATAATTGGATGGGAGACCACAAATACATCCCTGGGGTAGCATCCATGTCTCTTGTAGACAGGAGTAGCTGGTATTGATCACAGACCCTCTCTGTTCATAAATTTTTCTACAAACTACCCAAAAAGAACAAATGGGGATACTTGGAATTAACATAGCTAGGCTTGTAAAGGCTCTGTGGCTGCTGAACCTATAAACCTAAATGCTTTCAGTGCTTTTGTTGTAAAATGTTTAATAAAGCATTTAAATTAAATCCAAATCTATGTGATCATTTTAAAAGTAATGAAAAAAATAAATGCACACTGACAGGTTTCAACAATGTTTTATATTAACTGGGGAATGACAGCCAAGTAATGGATTATTGGTATGGCTGGGGGTGGTAGTCCATTACTAAGCCTGGGACTCCATTTGACCATGATTCAACTCTGCTCTTATTGATCAAAAACTACATATAGGTTCATAGGTTCATAGGTTCATACTAGGCTATCTGCCCTAGGGCATTTATAAGCCTAGCCAGAGTGTGTTTGGCTTTCGCTACCCCTTGGAATGAGTATACTGTTCCCATTTTAAGGTTTAGTTTATTGTACCTCTGTCTAGCAGTGACACAGAAGTCACCCCCAGGGTAAACCTACAATCTCCCATCCACTCGTCAAGATTTCTCTTGAAGAGAGTCAGTGAGGGGCTCTGCCTAACATGGACTGGGATTTTATTCCAGAGTGAAGGGAGCCTCTGGGTTATGAATCTGTCCCTCCAGCATGTCCTATTTATTTCTGTGCTGAGGTTCAAATCTCTCACTCGCGTAGCTCTGGTGGATTTGGATTTTCTGAGGTGGAGCATGTCCATTAATTCTGGGTTGGACATGGCCTTGTACGTCAGGCATAGATCGCCTCTGAGTAGGCGGTATACTACTGAGTAGAGCTGGAGTTTCTTTAGCTGGGCAGCATATGGCATATGTTTGAGTCCCTTGATCCTCTTGGTGAGGTACTTTTGTGGTCTTTCCAATTGCTGCAGGTGTCGGGTAAGGTACATCCCAAATGGAGCATTGTACTCAATTATGGGCCTGATGAGGGAAGAGTAAAGGGGCACAATGACCTCTCCCGATCTAGATGTGAATCCCTTCATGATAAGGTGGGCAGTACAGAAGGTCTTTCTAACCACTTTGGCAATGTTAGTGTCAAACAAGAGGTTACTGTCAACTTGGGTCCCTAGGTCTCTAATTACTTCTTCCATACTTAATGGATTACCACCTATGTGGTAATTTGTGGGCACTTTGTTTTTCCCAAAGGGTATGACTATACACTTTTTGGCATTTAGTTTAAGGCCATGGCTCTGGCACCAGTTTTCCGTTTCTATGAGACCCTTTTAAAGGATGCTTGTGTTCGCCAGAGAATCAATTATGGCACCCAGTTTGCAGTCATCTGCGAACTTGGTCAGCCACAATCCTCCCATGTTAGCCTATACCTCAGAAAAATAAATACCGAACAAGAGGTGTCCCAGGACCGAGCCTGGGAATATGAATTTATCCTCATATGTATGCCCTATCCTTTTGTTTTTCATACCTTTTAAACCAGGTATAGGGACATCACTATCTGGGTTAAGAGTATACTCAAAGTAGCAAAGATAAATGGAGGTAGAAAGAATCAAACCATGTGCCCTTAACTACAAGAAGAATCTAAGAGTTTAAATCCTTAATCCTCTGTGGTAACTGCCTTTATTTGTGACTCAATTCTTCTGATAAATCACTGAGAGTTAAAAATCAATAACATTTGTAGTCAGTTACTAATGCCAATTATTAGAGTTTCATAGGTTTTGTTGTTTGAGTGTCTAGAAAATGCATGTTGATGCAAAAACTGTTATATTAACATTTAAGTGAATTAGAGTAGTTTGCTATTTAACTGTCTTAAATTCTGTTTAAATATTAATGATTTTGCCTTATATTTATGCCCTGTGCCTCATTAGCATCTTTTTTTCTAATAAATCACCAAGGATTACTGTCAGTCAATAATGCCAGTCTTTACAGTTTTATACTTTTGATTGTTCAGAGAATGCACTTCCCTGGATCACTTACTAGTCTGTTAATATCTTAAATGATTTGGACGTCTCTGATAATTATGTTAACAAACTGCTTTTTGTAAGTCAAAGGATTACAGGGTATGAATCCTTTCACATACTTTGAGACATTGAACAAATAATATAACTAGACAGTTCAACTGGGTCACCCATTAATAAGGATGCTTTATCCACTGGGCTTACCAGGTTAACAAGGACATCAAATAGTATTTAACATTTGTCCCTTATTACTCTCTATAATTTTTGGCTTTGTCCAGCATTCTTGAGCCAAGACACTGAAAAGTGTTTTTGGTTTGTTCCTTTTAAAATGTGTGGAATCTGGCAAATAGTTTCAGAGTGTGGTGGCTAAGTAATGACAGACATGTGAGTTTCAGATTTTGTATCCTTCAAAAAATGTTTCATAATATAACACTTGTTATTTTATCAATATTGTTAGTATATAAGGAAAATATTTAAAAGCTTTTTCTAATTTTGTTCTTTGTTTCTGATTCTTGAGCTCATAATTTGAGAGGGAAGATGGGAGATACACTGTATGGTTCTGGGATCAGTGTGTTGAAGTATATTTCTAGACTATTGCTTATGAACGTATTAATTCACTTGATCTCAAGCACATGTCTTAAGAGGTATATAGTCATAAAGTGGCTGTAAATGTGTGGGTCAAAGATCATTATTAGCAATGTAGCTGGTACTTTGAAGAAATAATAACTCAGATAAGATGAAAGGAAGTTGTCTGTCACTGAGAATTAATTAGAGATGCTAAGAGAGGATATGAGAATAATTTGTTTAATTTTTTTTAGTGAGTGAGTGAGTGAGTGAGTGAGTGAGTGAGTGAGTGAGTGAGTGAGTGAGTGAGGGGATCATGGACTTTTTCACCTTACACTAGTCCTTAATGTTTGAAGTGGAAGGTGTGGAAACTTTCATGTTGTAACCAAGTGACTGTTCCGACAAGCAAAAATGCTGATAAATCAAAGAACTTTTTTAGAGACATAAAGTCTATAATTTGACAGTAAGTAAATATGTCACATTGTGCAAGATAGTGTAGTATTCTACGTTTCGAAGATGGAAATATTGAGTATGGCTGCTGCTTCTTTAACTCTTTGGCTTGTTGGTATTATTACTGGTACAGTATTTATGATGCTGCAAGTCTGCTCTTACTTGCATTGCCAGATTGCTTGATGCTGACTGGAGCTGATTGTAATTTTTTGGAGGTTGAGCTTTCCTTGGCTTTCCTATCTGGGGCCTTGGACTTTCCCAACTTAAGCTGTTTCTCCTAAGAATATTTAATGACCAAAAAACTGGGTATGTGGTAAAACAAGTACAAAGTAACATTTTTAACTATGCTGTGACCTTCCTCCCTCATTGTCAATAAATATTCCACATATTTCCAGTTTTTTTCCACTCTGTGAGAAATAGCACGATGTTCCATATTTTGAAGATGGAAAGTTAATCATGATTGTTAATTGTTAATGCTATTGCTGTTATGGTACTGCCAAAATACTAAACTGTCTGAAACCTGTTCATAGACAGTCTGAATGATATTCTAAAAATCATGATGGCAGTATTTAAAATACTGCATTTCCAAAAAAGTATAAAATTCTGGAAGGGGTTATTGTGACCAGACATTACATTTTAAGTGCTACCCATACCTCTCAACTATCCATATTTTTGCAGAACATCTCTGATTTTGCTTCAAATGTTTGTCTTGCCCTATAACATTTTTAATTTTCTGGTAAATCACTTGTGATTACAGTCATTCAGTAATGCCAGTCATTGAAGTTTTATACTTCTTATTGTTCAAAAATAAACATAGATACAAAATATATTGATGCAAAATATGTTGTTCTATTAACTATTTACAGGGATTAGAGGAATATTTAAAAATTCTTCATGATTTTAGCATCTCCCCCAAAATATTTTTTGTTTTGTCCAGAATTCTTGACCAAATAATTTCAGAGGCCTAGCACTTTCCAAAGCATTCAGATATAAATTATCTATTCTGGAGTTATTTCAGCAAATGAGAACTAGAGTTCTAGGAAGTTCATTTTGCTGCATTTACTTAGTATTATTTTTGTCTTTATCAGATTTGTTTTTCTCTGAGTTGGCTAGAATACTAATGTGTGATTGTGGTCTTAGAAGTTTAACATTTAGCAGACTAGCCTTTACTGCATACGACTGTGGGTGCTCTCTTACCTAAACAGGTAATTGCATTACTGTTTAATACTGACACTGCAGTACAGCATGGGGGGGGGGGGTACTGCACTCTTGGGTATGCCATCCTTTGGGTGAGATGTTAAATTGAGGTCACATCTGCCTGAATTAGTGGTAGAGCTCATGGATGTAAAAGGCCTTACAATGCTTACAAAATGAGTAGGGATCCTTTATATATATATATATATATATATATATATATATATATATATATATATATATATATATATATATATATATACATGGACACACACACACACACATATATTTATATATATATATACATATATATATATATATATATATATATATATATATATATATATATATATATATGGGTCTATATCAGCATTTCGAAAGACAAAAATGCCAAATACCAGTTGGCCGACAGAATCTTTGTTTGTGTTTGGTGTTTGGCCAAGCAATGTCTTTCCCTTGGAAAGAAATCGGTGATTTGACTGTTTGGCAATGTCGTAGTTTGACAATTACATGTCGGCCAACTGGTATTCAGCATTTTCATCTTTCAAAATGCTGATATAGACCCTATAAATATATATATATATATATATATATATATATATATATATATATATATATATATATATATATATATATATATATATATATATATATATATATATATATACATACATATATGTATGTATGTATATATATATATATATATATATATATATATATATATATATATATATATGTCTACTTAAAAACACTGAAAATCCACTTGTTCGAAAACGAACAGTGGATTCTCTTTTTCGCGAAAGTGCACTTAAGCAAAAGTGCACTTCCATGAGGAATGAATCAATGAACCGTTAAGGAACACGGGTGCCAAAGCAGACTGCAATGGGGAAGGGGAATTTAAGTGTTTCCCCACTGTAGTGTTATCTCAGAGTTGGTATATTTAAGTAGGAGGGTGTGGGTGGCAGAGCTCCCCACATGGGGGTTGCAGGGGCGCTTGCCCCCCTGCAAAAACAACGTTTTTCTGTTTTGTATTTGTTCATTGAACCGATCTTCGCAGAAGTGCACTTTCACTTAAGTGCACTTTTGCAAAACCAAGAATCCACTGTTCATTTTTGAGCAAGTGGATTTTCATTGTTTTAAAGTAGACCCATATAGATGAACCCAGCCACTGGGAATGCACAAGCCGGTGCATTTCTTTGTGCCGGTCCCAAGCCCAGAAATATGGGGAGGGTTGCGTCAGGAAGGGCATCTGACGTAAAAATTCTGCCACATCACTTATGGTGCAAAAATTTCATATTTCCGTACCGGATCGGTTGAGGCCCAGGTTAACAACAACCGCCACCAGTACTGTTAGCCAACAGGGTGCTGGCTGAAATCGGGCTACTGTTGGCCGAAGGAGAAGAGGAGGGCAAAGGCATGCCTGAAGGTAGGAAGGGAGGAGGAAGGTTAGGAGTGTAGCAGTGAGGGTAGGAACTTTGAATGTTGGCAGTAAGAATGGTATAGGAAGAGAGTTAGCTGATATGATGGAGAGAAGGAAGGTTGATATATTGTGCGTGCAAGAGACCAGATGGAAGGGAAGTAAGGCCAGGTGTTTAGGAAATGGGTTCAAATTGTTCTATCATGGTGTGGATGGCAGGAGAAATGGGGTAGGGGTTATACTAAAGGAACAATATGCCAAGAGTGTTTTAGACGTGAAAAGAGTGTCTGACAGAGTGATGTTTCTGAAGCTCAAAATTGATGGTGTAATGATGAATGTTGTTAGTGCATATGCTCCACAAGTTGGGTGTGTGATGGATGAGAAAGAGAAATTTTGGAGTGAGTTGGATGAAGTTGTGGTGAGTGTACCCAAGGGTGAGAGACTAGTGATTGGAATGGACTTTAATGGGCATGTTGGTGAAGTGAACAGAGGGGATGAGGAAGTGATGGGTAGGTATGGTGTTAAGGAGAGGAATGCAGAAGGTCAGATGATTGTGGATTTTGCGAAAAGCATGGACATGGCTGTGGTGAATACATATTTTAAGAAGAGGGAGGAGCATAGGGTGACGTACAAGAGTGGAGGAAGATGCACACAGGTGGATTATATCCTATGTAGGAGGGCCAGTCTGAAGGAGATTGGAGACTATAAAGTGGTGGCAGGGGAAAGTGTAGTTAAGCAGCATAGAATGGTGGTCTGTAGAATGACATTGGTGATCAAGAAGGGGAGGAGGAGTGTGAAAGCAGTGCCAAGGATTAAATGGCAGAAGTTAAAAAAGGGTGATTGTGAAGTGGAGTTTAGGGAAGAGTTAAGACAGGCACTGGGAGGCAGTGGAGAGTTTCCGAATAGCTGGGTAACTACAGCAGAACTAGCAAGGGAGACTGCTAGAAAGGTGCTTGGTGTGACATCTGGACAGAGGAAGGAGGACAAGGAGACCTGGTGGTGGAATGAGGAAGTACAGGAGAGTATACAGAGGAAGAGGTTGGCGAAGAAGAAATGGGATTGTCAAAGAGATGAAGACAGTAGACATGAGTATAAGGAGATAAGGCGCATGGCAAAGACAGAGGTGGTGAAAGCTAAGGATAAGGCATATGGAAAGTTGTATGAGAGATTCAACACTAAAGAGGGAGAAAAGGACCTGTACTAATTGGCTAGACAGAGGGACAGAGTTGGGAAAGATGTGCAGCAAGTAAGGGTGATAAAGGATAGTGAGGGAAAGGTACTCACAAGAGAGGAGAGTGTGTTGAGTAGATGGAAAGAGTATTTTGAGAGGCTGATGAATGAAGAGAATGAGAGAGAGAGAAGGTTGGATGATGTGGGGATAGTGAATCAGGAAGTGAAACAGATTAACAAGGAGGAAGTAAGGAAAGCTATGAAGAGGATGAAGAATGGAATGGCTATTGGCCCAGATGACATCCCAATGAAAGCATGGAGATGCTTAGGAGAAATGGCAGTGGAATTTTTAACTAGATTGTTTAATGAAATTTTGGAAAGTCAGAGGATGCCTGAAGAGTGGAGAAAAAGTGTTTTGGTACCTATCTTTAAGAATAAGGGTGATGTGCAGAGCTGCAGTAACTACAGAGGGATAAAACTGATCAGTCACAGCTTGAAGTTATGAGAAAGAGTAGTAGAGGCTAGGTTAAGAAGGGAGGTGATGATTAGTGATCAGCAGTATGGTTTCATGCCAGGCAAGAGCACTACAGATGCAATGTTTGCTCTGAGAGTGTTATTGGAGAAATACAGAGAAGGTCAGAAGAAGTTGCATTGTGTCTTTGTAGACTTGGAGAAAGCGTATGACAGGGTGCCTAGAAAAGAGTTGTGGTATTGTATGAGGAGGTCGTTAGTGGCAGAGAAGTATGTAAGAGTGGTACAGGATATGTACTAGGGTGGTGTGGCAGTGGTGAGGACTGCAGTGGGAGTGACAGATCCGTTTAAGGTGGAGGTAGGATTACATCAAGGATCAGCTCTGAGTCCTTTCTTATTTGCAGTGGTGATGGACAGGTTGACAGATGAGATCAGACAGGAGGCCCCGTGGACTATGATGTTTGCAGATGACATTGCGATCTGCAGTGAGAGTAGGAATCAGGTTGAGGAGACTCTGGAGCGGTGGAGATATGCTCTAGAGAGCAGAGGAATGAAAGTCAGCAGGGCTAAGACAGAATATATGTGTGTAAATGAGAGGGAGGGTTGAGGAATGGTGAGGATGCAGGGAGAAGAGTTGGTAAAGTTGGACGAGTTTAAGTACTTGGGATCAACAGTTCAGAGTAATGGTGAATGTGGAAGAGAGGTGAAGAAGAGAGTACAGGCAGGGTGGAATGGGTGGAGAAGAGTGTCAGGAGTGATTTGTGACAGACGGGTACCAATAAGAGTGAAAGGGAAGGTTTACAAGAGGGTAGTGAGACCAGCTATGTTATATGGGTTGGAGACAGTGCATTGACAAAAAGGCAGGAGTTAGAGCTGGATGTGGCAGAGTTAAAGATGTTAAGATTTTCACTCGGTGTGACTAGGATGGATAGGATTAGGAATCAGTATATTAGAGGGTCAGCTCATGTTGGACAGTTTGGAGACAAAGCAAGAGAGACGAGATTGCATTGGTTTGGACATGTGCTGAGGAAGGATGATGGGTATATTGGGAAAAAGATGTTAAGGATGGAGCTGCCAGGTAAGAGGAAAAGAGGAAGGCCTAAGATAAGGTTTATGGATGTGGCGAGAGAGGATATGCAGGCGGTTGGTGTGACAGAGCAAGATGCAGAGGATAGGAAGAAATGGAAAGAGATGATCTGCTGTGGCGACCCCTAACGAGAAAAGCCGAAAGATGATGATATATATATATATATATATATATATATATATATATATATATATATATTTTTTGCATATTTGCATATATACACATATTTACATATTTATACAATTATATTAATTTTCATACTTTATACATCAAAACTTTCCATTTTATATCAACCCTCACTCATTTTATTTCTAACTGTAATCTAATCTTCTTTAATATAGGTGACAATACCCATGTTCCATTAAAATTATTTGCTTTAATTCTTGCATTCCATACTCCCCATATTACATAGAAAATGTTGTACGTAAACCTGTCTTTAAGTTCTTACTTCTATTTTTGTAATATCCACATTCAATTATGTCCATCTTTATATTTTCATATTTTTTTACACTTTCAAAAAAAATTCTGCACATAATTTATTCCACATTTTTTTGACTCTCTCATATTAAAAATGTTCTGTTGTTTCTTCTTTCCCACAATATAAACATTCTTTCATCTTTCTTTTTATAAGACATATTGCCTTAACCAGTAATTTCTTTATTCCCAACCCCCACAAAAATCTTGACATTCAACATTATGTTTACACCACCTATTTCTTTCTTTAATTGCTTTAGTCTTTGCTTCTAAAACATGTTCCCATTGATTTATACAAGCATATTTCTTCATAATATTATCAGACCGTCCCCAGGATTCACTAATCTTCCGTGTAAGACTAAATTAGTCTTACATGGAAGAGCCAGTCTAAGAGCAAGATGGCAGCGCGCCATGCATATTAATGAGGGCGCGCTGCCTCAACTCTAAAACTAACAAGGAGCGTGGACGAGTGTAGGGGTCATGTTGGACTGCCGACCAGTCCAAAAATCCACGCCCCTGCAAGTTTGAAACTCGGGAAATGTCTAGTTACATGAGCGAGTCTGCTCACATGTGCACATTCTAACACTACACTCCCCCATATAGTAAACCCTGTACAAATATAAAAAGTAAAAGAAATGTTTTTTTTTTTTTCATTTCCTATATAGCTGCCCGTATTTGCGCGTGTTTGCGTGGGTTTGCCCATTGCTTAGCTACAGTCAGCAGTTTAGACACCAAAGAGGATAATAAGAAAAATATATGCAAATTAAGTGAAATAGCGATAGTGGCTAGAGCCTTCACACAAAGAGGAGGTATTCCCGGTTTGAGTCCCACCACTACACTTTTAATTTTCTGTTAATTTTCTGTTTGAAATCTGTATACAAAAATATTTCCTGACATGTATTATTTAAAGTTTTGTAAAAAGCATTGAAATGTTATATTTAGTAGTGAACAGATTTTATATATATATATATATATATATATATATATATATATATATATATATATATATATATATATATATATATATATATATATATATATATATATATATATAGGAAGGTGAAATGGTTATGCATACTGATGCATGAGTAACTTATTTTAAGCAATGTAAAGCACTGCTAAGCACATTTTACCAGTATTGAGCATATTTATATTTAATTGCTCGTAGCTGAGCACTGCATTAACTAGCGCAATGTCTTTGCGCAGAGCTGCGCATTGCATGAACTAGAGCAAACAGAACATGTTTGCATGTAGGTGCGCACCACGCTAACCAGCGCAATGTCGGGCAACGTCGAGCAATGCTGAGCAAAGTCGGGCAAAGTTGAGCAAAGTCGGCTAAACACGGCCACACCTCCTTTACTGTACCTTAACCATTCAGGTCTGGCCAGTAGGAAAATAAAAAGCAGTGACAGGGCTCGAACTTGGGATACTGTGCACTATAGTCACAGTACATAACCACTAAGCCATGACAGCATTTCATAACCATGCACTTTCAACAGACACATATCTATCAAAGGAATATTAAACATTGCTAACATCAGCTAAGCAGGTGTGCCTACAGCTGAGTTTTTTCAAAACTGGCCAATCACAAATAAGTGCGGGAAATGAGTCATATTTAAGCTCCACAGGTGGGAATACTTGCCGTAACTGGTTGTAGCTCCCTTCTGCAGTCAGCATGGCCGGTGCTGGAGAAGGTACTCGATTTCGAACGCAACATTGGGGCATTGAGGAGACCAAAGTAATGGTTTGGCTCCTTGTCTACAATCATGAGGAAAGACTCCTGCAGGTCCAGCACCAGGGTACCCAATACAAAACGGAGACCTGGAACTGTCTAGCTTGTGATCTCACCAGTGCCACTGGCATTCCTCAGACTGGTGAGCAGGTCAGGCACCATTACTCTGACCTGAAGCAACGTAAGAAGGATCAACTGGACTAGTGGATCCAAGAGGCCCGTGGGATGGCAATTGCCCCAGTACTGAGTAAGTAGCCATTGTATTAAGTATTTAAGAATTGCTATTCTTGTCTATACTATGGGTAAGTATGTCTCATTATCATTGCATTTACTTCACAGCTGCAGGTGTCCGGGATATGAATCAGCAAGCCCATGAAGACAGACTGCAAAGGTTGCGTCACCAGGCAGGTTAGTAATTATTCTGCATGTACTGTTATATAAAATAAATGAGAGAGCCTTCAAAAACGTGTTTTAACCCAATAAATAAAGGTGTAATAAATCTTTAATAAAGGTATAATTCCTGGAGTGTGTCTGTTTGATTTTCTTTGATATGTTGTTGTACTGTTGTATTTTAGAAATAGTACTGTTGTATTAAGCAGTGTTAGTTAACCCACACTTGGTTAGTCCCATATAAAGTGGATGAAGGGAGTGCCAGTAGATTTTATGCATATTTACAGCCCTTAACTGTTGGTTCATGCCCAGCATGTACAGGTTAATCTGGCATATGAGTAGCTTGGTATTGTGTTCTCCAGAAATGTCAGTGTGCTGCCAGAAATATAGGGAGCTGTTAACATAGAATTGATAATTTCACCTGAACATATCTAGATAATTATATGAAAGTAGAGCTGTCAGTGTATCATCTCAGCAGTAGTGTGTGTGAGCAACTCTCAAAATATGTAGCAGTGACATCTGCATCCTGGACAGTTTGTATGTCAGATACAGCTCATGTATATAATGATCTAGCAAAATCCATTTACACAATAGAAGGACATTGGGTAGTGTAATAATACATGTAGGGGACATATAACTGTAGTTAATAGGAATGTAGTGTAAACTAGATGGATATATAAGTTGTTAATTGAGCTATCTTTTACACCCTACTGTATGTGCATAACAAATGCAATTCAACACCTCAATGGGTATGTCTAATCTCAAAACATTTGTTGGGACATATGTCCTATTGGTTTATAAATAATTACATTTATTTCTATGCATGTGCCCTGTTCAAATACCACAATATTGGCGGCCTGTTGCCATTAATGAAACCTGCATGCTGTTGTAATGTCCACTATTGTTCTATATATGCATGTGTTATGCTTGCTTTTCAACTGTTGAAATTCTGGTGTGTTGGGTTAATGGGAATACTTCTGCATGCTGTTATAACTAACTGGGAATGCTGTTGACTGTTAATAACCCATATCTTTATTAAATTCTCCAAAACATAGTTCGTATGGGAAGGCCAGTCCCAGCGGACCCATCTGTCCCACCTCAGCTGGCAATGGCACCTGGCACCAGCAGGTCCGGTGCCCAGCCTGGGACCTCCTCCTCCGTTGGCCCTGTGCCACCTTTGGGTGGAAGCCCTACAGGGGATGGGGCTCGGCTCCCCAGTGCAAGTGTGGGTGGAGGAGTGCCACCTATCACCCTTTGAATGGTCCGGGCTGTGGTGCGTAGAGAGATTGAGCATTCTGTTGCAGAACCTCTACGCCAGCTTGAGGCACGAATGATGCAACTCCTGGGTCAGCCTGCCCCTCCTACACTGCCCCCAGCACAGCCATCCTCTGGGCTGTGAAGGTGCAGTGGTGACTGCCCATAGGTGGGGATCTCAGTTCCACTGTTGCCATCTGTTGGCTCATAGGCTTGCGATTTCCAAACATCCCTCCCCGTCAATGGTGTTCACCCACCACATGTGTCATATTCCATCCCATGTATGCGTTTTGTTTGTCTTATCTGTTTACCTCCCCAACCTACCTCCACAAATATACCTACTTCCCCTAACCCACATTCCACTCTCACCTGAAAAAAAAGGGCAATTTGTTCCCAAAAAAAAATGATGCCCCATACATAGCTGCCCATTTTGCACACTTGTCCTCTAGACACATAAAATGTAATTTAATTGGCATTACAACATACTTTGCTGTCCTCACTCCTCTCTCAGGGGTTGAAGGTTTCATATTTACCTCCAAATTTATTCCATATGCACAGCTGTTGCTGTTAAAGAAATGCGCAGCTATGGACCTTCCCTACACCCGTCCTGCACATCCCAAGCTACTTTCCATACTGTCTTTCCCTCTCTGTGCCCCTTTTTCACCACTTTCCTATCTCCCTATTTTTCTTTTCTTTCAAAGAAATGAGTGCAGGGGTTAGCAGGAGTAAACACTATTAAGCAGTAGTTAGTGGGTTTGCGTGGGTGTGTGCTTGTTTGCACTTAGCTAAGCATTGCCAAACATTGCACAAACCCACACAAACCCGCTTACAACTGCTTAAAAGTGCCTTAGTCACTCTTTATGTGAGGGCCCTTGTTCTGCTCAGGAGCAAAATAAAACACCTCTTTCACTCTCGAACCCCAGACCTTCTACACACTACACTGCATGAAGTACCACTAAGCCACAGTAGATATACAACACGTTGGTGCTGAAATAAATATATCATACATCAGAATGAGTGAATGTAAAGGAAAAATAGGAATGCCATACCACACAACCTGTTCTGTGGATCTTTACCACCAGTTGTTGTGGGATTACATTACATGACTGCGAAAAGAGAAGCAGCCATTCTAACAGGAAATAATGCTACACCATCACTTTACAACCCCCACACAGTATCATAGCAGGACAAACACTGGCATATCTGTTTAGGGCAGAGGCCATACCTCCCAACTGTCCCTAATTGTCAGGGATGTCCCTGATTTTGAAACAAAAATTAACTCTGTCCCTCTGAATCCCTCAGAAAACTACTGACTTTGGCCAGAAAGGTGGTGAATTACACGTAATGAGTAATGATAATAATTAAGAGTTAGACACTTCTTTTACTTCAGAAAAGGTGTAATTATCCATATGCTCTGGTTCTCTCAAAGTCTCAACTGAATAGCACTAATATTTTAAAGGTGTCCCTGACTTTTTCTCTACTTTTCCCTGAGACTGTTCAAATATGTACTTGAGTGTTTGAGAGGTCTGGCAGAGGCAGAAACACAGAGGCATATCAGCCTTTGTGCTGTTACACACTGTGCAAATAGCTTTGGAAGGAATTCCAGAAGCATACCCTTATGTAGGAATACAACACTGAAATACAAAAGGATGTAGCCATAGCAACCAACCGTAACAATGCCATTGCTCTAGTGCTGAAAAGACCTGTGTGGAGCACAGATAAAGAATAACAGGCTAATCTCTGTCTACCATGTGGATAGATCCACAGTTGGGAGTTACGCAGACAGACTACTTGCCTTGATAAACTAACATGTACACAACAACCCTGTAAGTCCAGCAAGATAGAATTCACACAATAATATGTACGCTCCCTGTACTTCTGCACCCCTACCCAAATGTAGAATATACCTGTGTGTGCAGAGTCTACCAAGGATGTAGGTAAGCATACTCACAGTACTGAAATGTGTTCAGTTTTCTTGAGCAGCTTGTGCTATTGTCAACACTAAAAAAACACAAACTGTTTAGAACAGAGTAAATGAATATTCACAGTATAGCAGTTCACAAACAATTCTTGTGCCAAAGGAATACATCTCAATAATAAGCTCTGTATGGCAGTTAATTGTAAAATTTGAAAAGAAAGTACATCCTCCCATGTATCTTGGGTTAGCATTTTGAGGGGTGAGTACATTTCTACACTGACAAGTGTGCATTGGAAGCAGCAACATTTAGGTCTGAGTACAAAATGTAAATCACTGGCTACACCCCTGGCTTCTGATATAAGGACTATACCAACTTTCTGTCTTACACAATGATGTCCACAGCAAACAAGGATGATCTCCATCTTGGAAAGTTAAAAGGGCCACGCCTACCTGAGTTAGCAATTTATAGTACTGGGTTGCTATGACAGTGATTACTGCAATTACTACACAGCAAGCTGCATGCAATTAGCAAATGGTGGCCACTAATTGTGCAGAGGCCATTACATGTTCATGTGCAAATACCTACAAAAGCAGGCTGCAATCTCTGCCAACAAACTCAATCACTCTATTGCAGAGACTGACAGAGAGAGAGAGAGAGAGAGAGAGAGAGAGAAAAGGAAAAAGAAAAAGAAATAATACCAAATCATACAAAGGAAAGGTATGTGACACATATGTATTTACTGGCATGTAGTAGATGTTTCTGAAGAGTACTCTACATAATGTGAACCATTCATATGTGGCAGCAGTACTTATCTATGCACAGATGTCCTGCTTAACTACTGCTATGGACAGTACAGTGTGTACCTGTGGGCAGTGGGACATACCTGTGAAATGTGTAGCTCAGCATTAAATGTCAAATATCTGATCCATGTTATCTGTGTTTTGTACAGTAGTGTGGCTAATGACTGTTGGGGGGATTAGCGCTGCCATTATATAAACATGGGTGTGACAGAGCAACACATGTATGATAGTCATATTAAAGTGTAGCTTAGCATTGGCAACTGCTGTAGTAGTCTAGTATGCTAATCTAGCATTTGTAGCTATATATACCCCCTCTAATGTTAGTGTGTATTCACATGTGACACCTGTTTGTGTTGCAGCAAGGCCCAACAGTTCAGCTGTGAGGTCCAGCGACTTACAACAGTGTGGACCTTGTGTGTGCATGCCACACACATACGGAGAAATATATATGTGTCGTATATATTCACATCTGTATATGTGCATAGAGCAGGGGACATATTGCAACTGTTTGTGAAGGGTGGAGATATATTTATGTTGGTGAAGGTTAGTATGCGCATATTTGTATGTAGGTTTTAATGTGTGACAAACAAGACAGCATACATTGTTGGTATATGACATGTGGTGGTTAAACAGTGTGGGTGGTTTGTTCAGTTTGCAATGTTGAAGCCAGTGAGGCCTGCTAAAGCTACCTGGACTGTGAACACTTTCAATGCATTTATCACAAGACTGTGCGATATTATTACATTACTGTACACCTCACATCCTTTCTATAATTGATATTCCCACTATGAAAGGTGAAATGTATATGTGCCTACATATATATGTTTATGTACACCAATGGATGTGTATATGTATATATATATATATATATATATATATATATATATATATATATATATATATATATATATATATATATATATATATATATATATATATATATATATATATATATATATATATAGAGAGAGAGAGAGAGTCATATATAGTCATACATACCTACATCTACTTGTTGCAATAGATTCTCTGCACTGTTGACTGACTGTGATGGTCAATGTGTTTGTGAATACGTCAAAGATATGTATTTGTGGGATAGCTTAGTGGGAAACTGTTTATGTCATGGTATTATGGGTTCTTGCTTTGATCCCAGCAAAAGCTGTGTATTCTGTTGCTAGGCAGAAAAAGTGCTATGCCATACAGTGTGATTAAGTCCCTTGGTTTTAACTGGGGTGTGGCATTGGAGGCTAAAGCAGTACATCTATGAGTATTGATTGGTACTGATGTTGAATCCAAATCCTGTGTGTACTGTAGTACTACTTGAAGCTCTGGGCCTGTACAGCAAAGTATGGTGTATGTCCACATTGCTTGCATCCACTGTTTTGTGTGGTCCCTGTATTCATCACAGATTGCATTCCTCAAGATTAAGGTTTTGTAAGTACTGACACACAGTACTGTATAGTACACACGTAAAGCTTATCTGGGTTGCCATACCTTTGTGTCCTGTAATTATGTCTGATGTGTGTGTGGGTATGTCTGTAACATGTCTTCTGTCATATGTGTGGTAAAACATATAACTGCGTATCTAGCAAAATTTATAGTGACTACAGCAGTATGCAACCTATATTCCCAATTGTGCACATATTCTGGCCACGGTTTTGCCATTAACAAGTTGTGTGGTATAATAGTAATACATTTACTGGACCTTACACTCATTGTGATGGAGTGAGCCAGGCACTTTCAAGCAGTTATGGGGTGAGCAGTGATAAGTGGTAGTTAAAGTGCTTCACTCTCAGTTAGCTAATAGGTTGCTATATATGGCAGTTCATTGATATCTGTACTGTATAATGTTAAATGTGCCATATGACTTGCTCAGACATATTTTTTCTTTATGTCTTCCAGGGATCATGGCACATCACAGAAATCCCAGCTATAGTAGTGCTGAAGATGAGATCATTACTAGCTGTATGATTCAGCACAACAGTCTAATGTTCTCATGAACCAGCCAGAACCAGCAGAAGCGTACTGCAATGTGGCAAGATGTTGTCCAGAGGGTAAATGTGGTAGGCCTGCATGACCGGACATATGAGCAGGTACGCCACCACTGCAGTTATCTACTCAGACATGTCTGTCAGCGTGCTTCTGATGTGCGGAGACAACAGCTTGCAAGAGGTGTTGTTAATATCCATCCCCCTCACCAGAGTGGAGGAGCTGCTCTTGAGCCTTGTGGCACCTGCCCAACAACAACAGCAGCAGACATACACCATGATGGAGGTTGGAGCCACCCAGCAAGCACACATGGAGCATGCAGGTAACATGGCATATCTGTAGACTACTGTTATCTCTATTGATAGATCATGCATATGTGAGATGTGGAGTGTGTAGTTAGAAGATGTGGAGCCTGTTGTTGTGCAATACTGATCATTTGGAATATAATCTGTAGGCCTGTGAATGTAAACTGTTGTTCTCCTGTAAGATTGCAAACACACAGTAGCAATGCCACAGTTGTGACAACTGACAAACTGTCTCATCCCTATGTAGGTCCCTCTGATGTGACATCAAGGCAGTGGATAGATGCTGGTGAGTGTATTCTACATTTATTATTGTAAATAAAAAGTGCATGTCATAGTTAAGTTGTAGGCCATGCACACATGTAACACATCTACCCATAATGCATGCTGTGCATGTTTGGTGTAAGACCACACACATCTCACTAATGTGATTAGCTGCCTCAAACACATGCAATACCCAGACCATCTCAAACAAATGTGACTACACTGTAGTGACCATTGGATAGGCAAAGTTGATACTCAACATGCACATAACATACACAATTATGTCATACACAGAATATTCTAACATGCTACACATAAAGGATTCACAAACCCTCTCTAAAGATTCACTCCAGAATCCAAAATCTCATCCACACATTACACATAATATACCTGAGGGGTAGAGGCCTACCATGGGGCATTTAAACAATCTGCAACACAAAACACATACATGTCAGGGAATGCTCCTTATTGGCCTCCTTACAAACCCATGTAACAACTGGTTGTGAAATGGTGAATGTAGTCAAGGTAGTACAGTTCTGGTACAACATGATTAGTGCTGGTTTGGGAAACATTTGTAGCCTTGAGTGACCACATGATGCTTCATGATGATGGCGTATGGTACTATACCCCATTCAGTTATTGTAACCACAGTACTACACATAGCTTTCATTGCTATACACGTCAATGTTGTGTGTGTGCAAACATATGCACCTCTAAACAATATGCATGCCAATCACCATTTGCACAACTGAAACATATATGTCTTGTGATGCTATTGAGTGGCTAGGTCATATGCCACACATTGGGTATGTGTGATGTTTAAATATGCAGTTGTGTTTTAGCATGCCATGTCATGGATGACACTGGCATGTCCACCATATGATCTACACTCACCATAACTACTGTACATTGGGTATGTGGACAAATGTATTCCATCAATTATACATGCACTACTGATAATGTTGTGTGAATACTCATCATGCATGTGCTAAAACTGTGTCTACAATTATTTGCTAAAGACACAGAGGCTGTAATCAGCATTGGATACCTATCTGACACACAGATACACATCCAGCCATGGTATGTAGACCTGTGAGTTATGGTGCACAGTACATTACAGAGTTTTGAATACTTGCACAGCAATGTTAAAGATCCATCCTTGGACCCCTACTCTTCTCTGTTTTCACCAATAATCTAGCCTCTTCCACCAAACATAGCATACTCATACAATACGCAGATGACTCAACCATCATCTGCTCAGCCCAGTCCCTACCCAAACTGCAAAACGTCACACAGGAAGCCTTTTCCTCTGTTGAAACATGGTTATCCGATGCCCAATTAATACTCAACCCAAACAAAACTAAACTACTCATCTTCCAACCCACCAGACATACTCAAAATAACTCTCACTTTAACATCACAGCAAAAGACAACACCACTATATACCCAACTGAACACACCAAATTGCTAGGAGTGAAAATAGACAATAAACTAAAATTTGACATTCACATATCCATGACCATAAAAAAAGTCCACAAAAAACTAGGAGCATTATACAGAAATAAGCAACTTCTCACCAAAGCAGCAAAGATTTCAATAGCAAATTCCCACCTTATCTCCACCCTACTTTATGCCTCTCCAATATATACCAACCTAAGGCAATGCGATCTAAACCAGCTAGAGACCTGCTACAACAAAATCGCCAAATTTGCAACAGGGGCATCCTACCATAGTCACCACTGTATCTCACTTGCTGAACTGGCCTGGCTTGAACGCCCTCACCTCCTTCAATGGTATCAACTCTCACTCACCCACAAACTAGTAAACCATCCACTAAATGTCCCAACCCTAAAGAATCTACTCCAACCCTACACCCAACACCAGACCACTAAGATCCAGCAACAAAAATCACTTGCAGATCACTAAAGCCAATAACTCTGCTGGTGAAGCACTATTCTCTTGCACCATAGCCAAATTATGGAACTCCCTCCCACCCACAATTACCTCCGTACCATCATGCACCCACTTCAAAACTTTACTAAAAGTGCACCTAAAAACATGCTGGCTATTTGCAACTCCCACTCTAAAATCAACCACCCCATCCAACCACTACCTTTTTTCCACTCCACTAACTACCTTGATTATAGCAAGCTCAGATGCTCATAAGCCTAGTACTTATTATACAGCAGGAACTTCTTATTGTAACATTTGTTAATGTCTGTTATGTACTTCACAGATAAAGATTCTAGTTATCTACTGATGTACTGTGTTCTTCATCTGTAAATATGTTGTAAGTAATTGCTATGTTATATTGTTAATCACTATGTAATCCAATGTAACTACTGTCTATTTTAACTGTGGAGCTTTTCTCCCCGGGCCTCCACTGAAAATGGACCTACGTCCAGTCGGACACTCCCAGTCAACAAATGTAAATAAATAAATAAATAAATAAATAAATGCCGTGTCCATGTATGCATTGCATTCCAGGAGGAGGCCAATCACATAATAACAAAACACATGCATCAAAGCCATGTATACTGTTAGTAACAAGGACTGTCTACACTTGCACTGCATGCTGTTGAGCAACACATGTCCTGCATGCTGACATGTGTGATATGACTGTTTTTCTTGTGACACTGTACCCCACCATCACCTGCTATTTGATTGCTGGTGATATGTGTGTGTTTGTGTGTGTGTGTGTGTGTGTGTGTGTGTGTGTGTGTGTGTGTGTGTGTGTGTGTGTGTCTGCTTTAGGGAGGAGTGTATTTGTGTGTGTGCATGTGTGCATCTGTGCATGTGCACATGTGCATGTGTACAGGTGCATGTGCATGTGCATGTGTGCATGTGTGTGCATGCGTGTGTATGCAGGTGTGCATGTGCATGTGTGCATGTGTGCATGTATGCGCGGGCATGTTTTCATGCGCATGTGTGCATGTGCATGTGTGTGTGTGTGCATGTGTGCATATGCACATGTGGTCTGACATCATGTTCAGGTCTTAAAGTTTATTTCCTGTTTTCCTCTGACAGGTGCTGAGGTGGGGCTGGATCAGTACAGCAGGGAACCTGATGTCACTGAGACAGACAGTGATCATGAGGATAGGTGTGTTGAGGCACAGGCAGGTTTGTCAGGGTCTGTTGTTGGGCCACCAATTGACAGTACACAGGTCTCCACCTCATCCATGCACACAGTCATACTGCCTGTACATCCATCATCACCATTGCCCTTAGCTGAGAGACAGTGTATGGTTGGCACTGCTCAGGACAGTGTGGTATCTATGGCACATGTATCAGGACACAGCAGCTATAGCCAGATGTCTGGAACGGTACCACGTAGGCTGATGCCCAGGGGTTCTCGTCAGAGCACTGCTGGTCATCATGCCCCTGGCAGAGCACCACACCTCTTTTTACCACACGCATGCTCCAGGCTGTCATGGAGGCACAGACACGAATGGAGTGGTACACCAGACAGGCACTAAGGGCACAGAGGGCTCATAATACCTCTGTAAATGACAGTATCCATGACCTAGCAGGTGCCATACGTAATTACACCGAGGTTATCGATAGATGTTGGGGTGAGACATTGGATGTCCTCCACAATGTCATGTCCATGTGTCAGGACAGTGCGTGATGGTTGAGACATTGACGTGGATGTATGCCAGCAACAACAGCAGCTGGAGGTCACCGTGGACATCCAGCAAATCACAGCCACTCCCATAGTGCCAGTACCAGCCCCAACAATGTTGAGGGGGGCTGTCCATAGACCATCCTAGAAGACCACGTGCACGTGGCTCTGGCCAGTCCCAGCAGGGACCTGGATCCAATGGACATATGTCACCCTCTTCGGATAGTACCCAGTCTGGATTAGTACCTGATACTGTCTGTAGCACCCCTACCAGGTACAGGTTCCGTATCCATGGTCAGAGACGGTGATCTGTAAAGCCTGCAAGGTACATTCTGTAGCTGTCTCACAAATCCCTGTATATGGCAGCCACATGGTGGAACTGTGTGCATGCAGACACACACACATAAACCAGAAACCTAGGGCAAGCACATACCTGCACACATTAGATCAACATTGGCCCATAACACTACTCATGGCCCTCACACACACACACTCACACACACATGTTGATTGTATGGGTCAGTGTAGGCTCTGGCAAACCAACAACACACCCTGTGCATATGATGAAACCTCTGCCACCTCCTGTCATCTGTAACATTGATGCAGGAACAGGCTAACATGATGCTGATGCATAGGGTGACTTTAATAAAGTATAGCAATGGTTGAATGTGTAGCATGTTGTCAGCAGTAAAGTGTAATGATATCCTTGAAGGTGTAGCTGAGCAGGCATGATGCATTAAAGCTGTAATTAGCAATGTTGTATTGTTTCCACCAGTGTTTATTCCAATTGTGTTTTGTTTGCCCATGTGCCACTTGGCTGATGTGTGTAGTTGTGTCAGCATGCGTTATACAGTGGAGAGTAAATGTGGGGTGTGTGCAGCATGGGTCTGCAGTTATACATTTGTGAACATGGTGGACGTGCACTGTCTGCATGTACATGCATATTGGACACATGAGCAGGGTGACATGCCCTGTATTGGCCAGTATTAACACTCCATACTTTCTATTGGTGACCAGTATGCATTGTACTACACACATTTTGGAACTTGAGTACGCATGTGTGTGTATGACACTGGTTGATACTGTGCTGTTGGTGATGGTGTTGTTGCTATCTGTCATTGGTTTGCATTACTAAGGTTAACACTGTCCCAGCTGCATAATCCTTTATTAATGCACACTGTTCACCTACAGGGTTGCATGGACCGTGCTATCACAAACACAAGCAATTCTCACTTATACAGTAAAGGTGCATTAGTCTCATGGACCCCTGCCATGAACTAAATATATAATAGAATTATTATATACTAGTATTAACAACAGGGATAATATTGACAATACTTTCTCAAGTGATGCTTCCACTGATACCTCTAGGAATAAACTAAGGATGCCATTGACCTTTGCCAGTAATGTGTATGTAGCATGTGATATTATTAAAAAGAACTGGGATATTCTGTCTACTGTACATGAGTTAAATGGGGTCATTGGCACACAGCCAGATTTTGCTTTTAGAAATAATAGATCATTTAAGAGTCAGCTCTGTTATCGATCCTTTAATACTAAATCAACTATAATATCTGATAGACTTGGTACATATATGTGTAGGAATTGTATGGCCTGTACACATATACATATTGGTAATCATTTCACACATCCCACTTTGGGTTTTAAGATAGATACTGCTTTTTATGCAGATTGTCGAACAAAATATGTTGTCTATTTTTGCTATTCTACTACCTGCTTCTCATTTTACATAGGGAAAACGAACAGGGTCTTTAAGGATAGAATACTTGAACACTTTAGGGATATCAGGAATGTTAAAGAAACCAGCACACTATCACTACATGTAGTTAAAGAGGGTAAAGAACATAAATTTAGCTTTATGATACTAGAGATTCTGCATAGTACCAAGAGAGGAGGTGACATAAATAATAGTACAGAATCTAGTGAACAGAAATAGATTTTGCGCTTTCAAGCTGATAAACCTCCTGGTTTAAACAACAGAGTTTCCCTGAAACCCTTCCTTAAAGCACGGCCATTAAAGAATTGATCTCTCTTTTAATATTTTATCATATATGTTTCAATAGTCCATCTTTTATTGTTTTTTACTATTGTATTTGTTACCATTTTAAGTACATATTGTTCATTTAGTCTGTTTTATTCAAATTTTTAACAATCTATATATTCTACAGATGTATTTTATCACATGGCTTTTAGCTATGATGCACATTTTATCTGATTTTTGATTGGATATTTTAGTGTTTAAAAATGTAACTGCTATTCTATCTTTGTTGGTCTGATGGAGCGGATGTTATTCCGAGAAGGCGCTTACCTACTACAATAAAGGACATATTGATTTTCACTGCGGTGTGGAACCAGATTATTTTTCTTTTTCTTCTATTCTCTGGTTTTTGTATTTGTTTCCTTATTTGGTTCAAGGACTGTTTTCGTTTGGTTTTGGAAATCCCTCTGTGGAGCACATAAGCAATAAATGGTTTGCATGCAGATCCAGAGGTTGTTGCCCACCTATAATGAGGGTCTATATTAGATGAACGAAAGTTCATCTTAGTGAATGCTCACATGAGCGAATATTGCAGAACTCGAAACCGCAATTGCAAGATCGTGGTACAGTGAAGATGGGAATATTTGCCCTTTCCTCACTGTAGTGCAATCTCGGAGTTGGAATATATATTTGGGAGGGGGTGTGTGGGGGGCGCAGCCCCCCACAATTGCAGTTTTGAGTACCTGGATATTCGCTCATGTGAGCGTTCACTAAGATGAACTTTCGTTCATCTAATATAGACCCCTATAATGATTAATCATCTTTGCCAGACTTTGCTTGCTTTGGAACAGGTTTCAAATATACCTCAAGCATAAACCCTTACTCACACTCTTCAATAGAAACTGCGATGAGTGGATGTGAAACAGAAGCCATAGCCCAGGGATCACTGCAGTGGCTAAGCTTGTTACAAGCATACAGAAATGACCTAAGGTCTGGAAAGCACCAGCACACTCTGGCAAAGATAACACATGCATTCATGGAGAAAGCAGAGTACCCACCTATGAAATACTTGAGGTCACATGTATGTATATGAATTTGCCCCACAGCTACCTTACATGTGTAATGCACATACAGTTGTCATTGTGATATGTCATACACTAGAAAAATCAAAACCCACTCCACATTGGCCAAAGGTGTCACACACCTGAAGCACAGACACACATACACAGTCAGCAAGTGCAAGATACAAACTCTTTCCTAACTACATTATGATACTACAGCAGTATGCATTTACACGACGCGCTATATACATTACTGTGATTTCACCTTTCAACAGGTGTATTTGTAGAATGGTGACATCATCGGACTTGACAAAGATGAGTATACCACTTTTAAGGTGTTTGAGTAGTCTCCAAAATGTTGCTCCTCCCCAGGGAGACACACACAGTTGGCAAGTGCAGGATTCAAACCCCTACCTAGCTATATTATGATACTACAGCAGTACACATTTACATGACGCGCGATACACATTACTGGGATTTCACCTTTTCACTGGTATATTTGTAGGATGGTGACATCATCGGACTTGACAAAGATGAGTATACCAGTTTTAAGGTGTTTGAATAGTCTCCAAAAAGGTTGCTCCTCCCCAGGAAGACACACACACAGTTGGCAAGTGCAGGATTCAAACCCCTACCTAACTACATTATGATACTACAGCTTTCACCTCCCTTTTAAATTAGTTTCCTGCGCCTCTGTCTAGCAGGGCCACTGAAGTGATCCCAGGGGTAAATTTACAATTTCCCATCCACTCATCAAGATTCCTCTTGAAGAGAGTCTGCAAGGGGCTCTACCTAACATCAGCTGGGATTCTATTCCAGAGTGAGGGAAGTCTCTGGGACAGGAATCTATCCCTCCAGCATGTCCCTTTTATTGCTTTGCTGAGGTTTAATTCACTAGAGTGTGTGGCTCTGGTGGAGCATGTTCATTCAGCTCTGAGAAGGCAGTTAGTCGAGCTGCATAGGGCATCTCTTTGAGGCCTATGAACCTCTTGGTGAAGTACTTTTGTGGTCTTACAAGCTGTTGCATGTGCCATTTAAGGTACATACCAAATGGGGCATTGCACTCTATTATGGGACTAATGAGTGATGAGTAGAGGGGCACAATGACCTCTCTTGATCTAGAGGTGAACCCTTTCATGATTAGGTGGCTACATAGAAGGAATATCTAACAACTTTGCCAATGTGATTATCAAAGGAGAGGTTACTATCTACCTGGGTCCCCAGGTCCCTAGTGGATTACCACCTATGTGGTAATTTGTGGGCACTTTGTTTTTCCAAAGGGGATGATTATGCATTTTTTGGCATTCAGCTTGAGGCCATAATTTTGACACCAGGAATCTGTCTCTGCAAGACCTTTCTGGAGGATGTCTGTGTCAGCCAGAGAGTAGTTTACAGTCATCTGGGAACTTGGTCAGCCATAGTCCTTATACTGAACAGAAGGGGTCCCAGGACCGAAACCTGTGGGATGCCACTTGTGACTGGTTTAGAGTCGGACATGGCACCTACAACTCTGACCATGTGTGTTCTATCCGTGAGCCAGTTGGCATCCCATCTCATGACATAGGGGTTAATGTTCAAGCTGGTAAGCTTGTCTATGATGCCAGAGTGGGGAATGGTGAAAGGCCTTAGTGAAGTCCAGGTAGGCTGTGTGGACTACCTTCCCTTCATCTATAGCCTTGGTAACTGTTTCAAAGAAGTCAACTAGGTTTAGGAGACAGGATCTGCCTTTAACAAAGCCAAATTGGGTAGGGTCCAGTATCTGGAGGTTCCCAATGTCTCTGTTTATGAGTTCCATGATCCATAGCTTTGCAGACCAGGCTGGTAAGGCTTATAGGGCGATAGTTCCCAGGTTCTGTTGTGGCATCACCTTTGTGGAGTGAGATGACTGTTGCTGTATGCCATTCTTTGGGTACATAGCCTGTGGTAAGGTTGAGTCTGAACAGTGAATGTAGGTGAGGGTTTAGTTCCCCTGGGACACCATCCAGTCCCACTGATGCTGTGTTTTTTAGCTTTGGAGAGGGCTGTTTTTACCTGCATGTCCCTGAAGTCTGGGGCTCTGCATTCTTCTGGGATGGACACGGGCCCTTTTGGGGGTGAGGGGGGGGTGAAGTTTGCACTGAACTTGTCCACCAGGATGTTGGCAATGTCAGTTGGTTCAGTGTATTTTTTGCCATTTTGCAGTAGCTGAAAGCATATCTGAGAGTTGCCACCTAAATGTTTGATATAGCTAGGCTTTGTGGTTATCGAAACTGGACTTGGATTATTTTATGTAATGATCAGTGATGCCTTTCCTTTATGGAATTTTCTCTTCTGTTGTATAGTTTATTTATGGGCAAGGACCACCAGATTAGTTTCTTCTTTTTGGAGGAGAGTCTTGGTTTTTTATGGGATGGGGCTCGATCCATGCTCCCTGTGTAGATGCATAGAATGCACTTAAAGTAGGATTCTGCATTGATATAGCATTATCCAAAGTTTTCACAGTGGTTTTATTTGACTGGGGGATCGGGATGTGGATGCCCAGTGTGATACTTCATGATCTGATATTACCAGTGAGGGTTTACCTCTGGTGTGGGAACTGATCTCCCTGATGTTGATGATGATCAGGTCAGTATCACTCACCTGAGTGGGTGTGGTGAGTAGACTTTGTTTTTGTAACTAGCTTTGGTGGATTTTATCAGGGATCGCAGCTTCTTCCTGAGGCTGACCAGGGAGCTCCTCCACTCATGGGATTTTACCTCTTTTGCAACAATTTCTTCCTTCTGTTGTGCAGTTTGTTTATGGCAGGGGACCACCAGATTGGCTTCCTTTTCTTGGAGGATAGCGTATTGGTTCTGTATGGGATAGCATGATGCATACACTCATGTAAGTGCTTATAAAGTGCAATTGTGAAAGATTCAGTAGTCGTAACAGTATTGTCCATCTGCATGGGTGTCCTGAAGTTAAGAAGCATGGAGTTGGCTTTGGAGACATTTCTTAACATGGTTTCTTAATGGGGGGTGGGTCCAGAATGTGGCTATGTAGGGTAATTAGCTTATGGTCAGATGGGACCAATGAGGCATTGACTTCAGGTGTGGAACACCGGTCACTCAGGGCAAAACAAACCCCATAACCAACACAAATAACCACAAAGTTTTCTAAATGCTACTCATTGCCAGAAGACTCAGCCTCCAGATGCACACACTCAAGGCACATCTCAGTATGGAGAATATTGATATCTGTGCAGTAACAGAAACCTAGTTCAAGGCTCCAGAGAGCACACCAGCACTACCAGGATGCTACTCATTCCATACCTTCCAGCATCAGGACCTGGATCATAGCACATAGGGTGGGGATGTATCCATATTCATCAAGGATACCTACACCTCTCTATACATGCTCTGTACAGGATATGTACCCATAGAATGTTGCACAGCAACATTCTTCACACTCCACAGGGGTGGGGCCACAAAAAACACTTGGCATTCATGCTCTATGAGCCTGATGAGTCTGATCTTTAAGGTAATGGAGCCAATCATAATGGAAGTCAACAATAAAGAGATTGTGAACCTTCACACAGTTGAGCACACCCAGTTTGGCTTCATCATATGCAGATCACGCCTCCTGAACTGAGTGGATTTCTTTGAGACCATTACCCAGGATACAGATGATTAAAATGAGCTCAGTACAGCCTACCTATACCTCACTACAGCCTTTGACGCCATTCCCCAGTCAGGTATCATAGATGAACTCACCAACCTGGGCATGAATCCATACATCACAAGATGGATTGCAAACTGGCTCACAGATAGATTCCACAAATTAAGAGTTGCTTGCTACATGTCAGGCTCTACACCGGTAACAACTGGTGGCCCCCAGGGTTCAGTCCTGGCGTCCCTCCTGTTTGGTATAGACTTCTCAAATGTACATAGTTTCATAGTTTCATAGTTTCATAGTATAGTACTAGGCTATCTGCCCTGGGGCATTTGTAAGCCTAGCCATAGTGATGTGGTTTTTGCCACCCCATGAAATGGTACAAAAATGTACAGAATAAATCTAGAATACTGTGCCTCTGTCTAGTAGTGACACAATGAAGGTCCCCTTATATAATAGAATTAGTTTACTGTGCCCCTGTCTAGCAGTGACACAGATGTGACCCCTGGGGTAAACTTATGATCTCCCATCCACTCATCAAGATTTCTCTTGAAGAGAGTCAGTGAGGGGCTTTGCCTAATACGAACTGGGATCCTGCTCCAAAGCATGGGAAGCCTCTGGGTTATGAATCTATCCCTCCAGCATGTCCTATTCATACTTGTGCCGAGGTTTAAGTCTTTAGCTCTTGTGGTCCTGATGGATTTGGATTTTTTGAGGTGGAGCATGTCCATCAGATCCTGATTGGACATGGCCTTGTATGTCAGGCAGAGATCACCTCTGAGCAGGCGGTATGCTACTGAATAGAGCTGAAGTTTCTTTAGTCTGGCAGAATAAGACATATGTTTGAGACCCTTGATCCTTTTGATGAGGTACTTTTGTGGTCTCTCCAGCTGTTGCAAGTGCCGGGTGAGGTACATACCAAATGGGGCATTGTACTCAATCATGGGTCTGATGAGGGAGGAATATAGGGCTACAATGACATCCTTGGATCTGGATGTGAATCCCTTCATGATGAGGTGTGCAAGGTAGAATGTTTTTCTAACCACTTTGGCAACGTGGTGTCAAATGAGAGGTCGCTGTCTACTTGGGTCCCTAGGTCTCTGATTACTTTTTCCATACTCAGTGGGTTGCTGTCTATGTGATAATTTATGGTACTTTGTTTTTCCAAAAGGGATGACTATACATTTTTGGCATTTAGTTTAAGGCCGTGACTACGGCACCAGTTGTCCGCTTCAGTGAGGCCTTTTTGTAGGATGTGTGTGTCTGCTGGTGTATCGACTATGGTGCCTAGTTTGCAGTCATCTGCGAACTTTGTCAGCCACAGCCCTCCCATGTTTGCTTTAACATCTGAGAAATAAATGCCGAACAAGAGGGGTCCCAGGACAGATTCCTGTGGGACACCACTTGTGACTGGCTTTGAGTCTGACATTGCTCCAGCGATTTTAACTCTATGGGTTCTGTCCTTTAGCCAGTTTGCAACCCATCTAGTGACATAAGGGTTTACTTTTAAGCTGTTTAGCTTATCTATGATGCCTGAGTGGGGTATTGTGTCGAAGGCCTTAGCCAAGTCCAGGTATGCTGTATGGACTGCTTTGCCCTCATCAATGGCTCTAGTGACTGTTTCGAAAAAGTCAACCAGGTTTAAAAGGCAGGATCTGCCCTTTACAAAGCCGAACTGGGTGGGGTCAAGTGTCTGTAGGTCCCCTATGTCTCTGTTTATGAGTTCCATAATGATTCTTTCCATAGTGTTGCAGACCAGGCTAGTTAAGCTTATGGGGCGGTAGTTTCCAGGGTGTGTAGAGGCACCCCCCTTGTGGAGTGGGACCACTGTTGCTGTACGCCAGTGTTCAGGTACATATCCCGAAGTAAGGCTAAGGTTAAATAGCATTTTTATGTGTGGGTTTAGCTCCTCTTGGAGTTCACATAACACGCACCGGGATACCGCCACGCCCCATTGATGCTGTGTTTTTGCTTTGTTTAGGGCGGTTCTCACTTGGACATCTGAGATGACAGGGAGATTACATTCAGCTGGGATAAGTATTTCTTCTTTTGGGGGTCAAGGAGGCAAGAAATTTGCACTGAACCTGTCAGCCAGAATGTTAGCAATATCTGTGGGTTCAGTGTATTTTTTGTTGTTGTGAACCAACTCTGAGCATATCTGAGGATTTCCGCCCAGGTTTCTAACATAGCTGAAGAAGGCTTTGTGGTTATCTTTAATGTCCTTAGCGATTTTTCTCTCAAAGTTTGCCTTGGATGTTTTTATGAGAGAACGTAGTTTTCTGCTAATGTTGATCAGAGATGTCTTCCCTTCATGGGATTTTGCTCTGACATGCAGTAGCTTCCTTCTTTTGTTATACAATTTGTTTATGGCTGAGGTCCACCAGACAGGACGCTTACATTTGGTGGAGAGGGACTTGGATTTGTTTGGGATTGCATGATCCATGCATTCTTGGAGATGTCCATAGAAAGCATTTGTGAAGGGTGGGATGTGGTATCCACTGGCACAGTGGGCTTAAAGGATACCATCTCAGTCTTAAGAAGAGTGAAGTCTGCTTTTGAGAAGTTTTTCACTGTGGTCTTTTGTGCTGGGGTGGAGGTGGGATATGTATATCCAGGATGATTAGTTTGTGGTCAGGTCTCACTAGTGAGGGGTATACTTCCGTGTGGAGCATTTTGTCCCCATGTTTGTGATGATCAGGTCTAGTATATTATCTCCCCTAGTGGGAGAGGTGACTAGTTGTTCCAGTGCATTTGAATTTATGAATTCCAGGAACCTTTGGGCTAGGGTATTAGGGCTAGAATAATGTACCCAATCTATGTTTGGGTAGTTGAAGTCTCCCAGTATGATGGTACTTTGTGATACATTCATATCCTCCAATGTCTTCAGGAAGGCTGAGTGGGGTTCTTGAGATTGGGAGGGTGGTCTGTAACATGCTACCAGTTGTATAGCAGTTTTGCCTATGGTTAGTTGCACCTGTATAGTCTCTGATGCTTCATGTGTTGCTACTAACCTGGAGGTGTGGGTGTCCTTTATGAATATGGACACTCCCTCCTTTGTGGTTCGCCCGGTTTTGGGGCGAAAAGCATGATACGAGGTATAGCCTGGTAGTGCTGGGGTGCTCTCAGGAGCCGTGAACCAGGTTCCAGTTACTGCACAGACGCCGATGTTCTCCATGCTGAGGAGTGCATCAAGTGCCTGCATCTTGAGATGTAGACTTCTGGCTGAGCAGCATTACCCTTAGTTTTTTCCATTTTGTTTTCTAAGGAGGTGGGTTTGTCTTTTGAGCCTTGCCTAAAAGGCACTATGGGGTGGCAAGAGCCTTAGCCAATATCCGAAGCCCAGTGGTGACAGGTGTAAGCCATCCCTTGCGGCAGCGTGGCTTGTCCAACATATCATCCCAGGCAGACAGACATTGATCCCCTTAGAATGACACCAGTACTTGAGCCAATTGTTAAAGCTGATCATCTTGTCTTTGTATTGTGGTATCATTCTTGGTGAGGGCAAGATGCTGCTCAGGGTCAGGGTCATACCAGCCTGGGCTACATAATTGGAGAGCTCCTCTATGTCTCTTTTCATGTAGTCCAGGGAGGTACGCCTCAGGTCATTCACACCAGCATGGACAATGACGGAGTCATATTTGTACTTGCTTTGGAGTGACCTGAGTGCGTGTGTTATGTGGCGGATCCTAGCTCCCGATAGACAGCTCACAGTCACCTTCTCCTTGTTCATCCTGGTCAGTGGGACATCAGTGTGTCTGACTATGGAGTCACCTATTACTAGTGTATCAGGCAGGGTGTTTGGCCTTAAGGGCTGTGATTGGTCGACACACTGATTTATTGAAGTATGTGTTGCATGTGTTTTGTTTTGAGGTGGTGGATTTTTGGATGTCTGCTTTGGGAGCCTCTGTTGTTTTGGTAAGTTTTTTATTAGAGCCTCCGAGTATGTCTTTGTGTTTTTATGTGTTTGGTTTGCAGTTGTGGTAGGTCTATGTGGGACTGAGATTGTTGTGTGTGTGGTTGCCATCTCCTCCTGTCTGGTCATGCCAGCCCTGAGTTGAGAGAGTTCAGCCTCCAGTTTGGCTATATAGTTGCATCTCTCACATGTATTTGTGTTTGTTGGGAGGAGGAGGGGGTTGTCTGTGTACATGAGACAATTGTAGCATTGTCTCAAGATGCCCAGATTGACCAGCTGAACTGGAGACGACGCCAGTAATCTACCAGTCGACATGCTAGAACAGTATAAGGGAGTGGTATACCTTTAAGGGAAGTGGATATTCACAGGGGTGGTAAGTAGATGTAGTGCTTTACTTAGTACGAGTGCTTACTTAGTAGAGAAGTATTGAGAACAAGTGCTAGGCTTATAATACAGTGAGTAGTCTGGTTATACTAAGAGTAGGGCTTCCTTAAGGGAAAATTTGAAGAGCAGACTTGGCGGAGCCAGAAAAAGTTTAACCTTGTTTAACTGGCGCTGCGCTATGCGCATGACCGCGCAAAGCCGTGCAAACGCGGATTTTAAACAGTGAACTACAAAAGAGCTAAAAATGGTCCCAAACAACCAATTACTACAGCTTCTTGTGCTGAGGTCACTTCCCCCAAGGACAGGTAGGCTGCTCAAGGCTCTCCACTCCCACTGGTGAGCAAAGAAACTTCCTTCTATCCAAGTAAGGTAATGGACAACACAGGAACTACACCACAGCCCAGAATACAGCAATGCCTGTAAACTGGTCCAAACTAGTCGAGGAAGGCGGAAAACAAGGATTATTTTTTGTTTTTGTTTTTGGTAGAAACACACAGAAAATGCAGAAACAGTGATAAATTAGTTACACAGGCTAGCACACTTTAGTGGGCAGCCTCCACAGTTAAATTAAACAAACAAACAAGCAAACTTTCGATCAAATTCGACTAAATGTAACTTTAAGTGCAGATTTTAAAATAATGCAGCAATCAGTTAAAAACAGTTCAGGCTAGTTCAAGGTAAGCTACAGAAGCTATTTCAAGTGAAAAAGCAAAGATACTTAAATCCAGAAGGTAGTCGCTTTTCTGAGTTCCTGCTGCTAGGACCACTCTGTAAACCCACGTGGAGCTTGTCTGAGCAGTATAGCCAGAAAAACCGCCCAGAGGCGGATTTTAAACAGTGAACTACAAAAGAGCTAGAAATGGTCCCAAACAACCAATTACCACAGCTTCTTGTGCTGAGGTCACTTCCCCCAAGGACAGGTAGGTTGCTCAAGGCTCCCCACTCCCACTGGTGAGCAAAGAAACTTCCTTCTATCCAAGTAAGGTAATGGACAACACAGGAACTACACCACAGCCCAGAATACAGCAATGCCTGTAAACTGGTCTAAACTAGTCGAGGAAGGCGGGAAAACAAGGATTATTTTTGTTTTTGTTTTTGGTAGAAACACACAGAAAATGCAGAAACAGTGATAAATTAGTTACACAGGCTAGCACACTTTAGTGGGCAGCCTCCACAGTTAAATTAAACAAACAAACAAGCAAACATTCAATCAAATTCGACTAAATGTAACTTTTGGATGGATGCCAACACAGGAGGGTTGTGTTTGACTAAGTTTGCTGGGAACTGTAAAGTGTTTGCCATAACAGATTCCCCGGATGACACAAATATTCTCCAGAGGGGACTGTATGAGACAGATGTGTGGTGTCAGAATCATGGCCTCAAGCTCAATGTGGAGGAATGCATAGTGATCCCCTCTGGTGAAAACAAGGTACATGCAAACTACCACATAGGTGTTACCCCCTTAAAACTGACAAGGTAATAAGGGATCTGGGGACACAAGTCGATAGTCATCTTTCCTGTTACAACCATGTTGCCAAAGTGATTGGGAAATCCTATGTAACCCACCTAATCAACAAAGGGTTTGCATCAGGATCCGAAGAGGTAGTGGTGGCCCTCTACTCTTAAGTCATCAAACCCATCATTGAGTACAATGCACCATTTTGGATGTACTCGACTACACATATCCAGCAGCTGTAGAGCCCACAGAGGTACCTCACCAAGAGGATTACTGGCCTCAAACAGTTGTGTTATGCAACACAACTGGTAAAACTAAATCTGTTCTTCGTTGCGTACCACCTACTCAGAGGCACACTCTGCCTAACATACAGAGCCATGTCCAACACATAACTGCTGAGCATGCTCCATCTACAGATAACAAAATTGAGTAGCCCTACACACTCCAGGGATATAAACCTCATCACAACAATGAATACAACATGCTGGTGGGATGGAGTACCATTCCAGACACTTGCCTCACTGTGGAACAGAGTCCCAATGTACATCAGACAGAGCCCCTCACTGACACTATTCAATGGGAACCTTGATGAGTGGATGAGAAACAGACAATTCACACCAGCCATTACATCAGCAGCCCCACTAGAAAGGGGATTAGGGTACTAACTATTTGAATGAGGGCTTGGAAGGATACCCAATGGGGTGGTGAAAGCTGCACAACTTGCCTAGGCTAACATATGCCTTTTTGAAGATAGGTTCATAGGTATGTAGTAGACTATGTGACAGGTACATGTCTACAGATAGTAGATGTGTTCTTCATTGTACCATCATGTTGTATAGCAGGCACATGGACCACATACACTGTAATGCTTACAGATACTGGTGGCTATGTACACTGGGTGAGATGTGCACCTCATGTCTTTTGTGCCATTGGGATATGTGCTGGGTGGGACAGTCCTGGATGGCTCCCTGTCATGGTCACCCTCTTACACACATCTCTGCCCATCCATCTTTGGCTTATTATACTGTGTTCCTCCTACAGCAATCACCACCCATGGAGTTAGTTCCCTAGGCCTTTGTGTAGTAGAGCTGATGAAGTGATCCATGGTGTGACAGTTCAGTTTCACATACACTCATTAAGGCTCCTCTGGAAGAGAGTCAGTGAGGGACTCAGCTTAATGTAGGTTGGGAGGGAGCCTGTTCCAAAGAAAAGGAAGTCTGTGAGCTGTATCCCTCCAACATGTTCTATTTATTGTTGTGATGATGATATCCCTAGAGCATGCAGTACAGTCAGCTTGGGGTTACTTCAGATAGCACATGTACATCCGTTCTGCATTGGACATGGGCCTGTCTGTTGGGCAGAGATCACCTGAGTAGACAGTATGCAACAGAGCACAGATTGAGTTAAAATCAGTCTTGTTGCATGGGGCAACTGTTTGAGGCCAGTAATGCTTTTGTTGAGGTACGTCAGTGGTCTTTCCAGCTGCTGAAGGTGCCTAGTCAGACTCATCGCAAGTGTGTTGTGGTACTTATGATGGGTCTGATGACTGATGAGTAGAGGGAAACTCCTTTGACCTACATGCAAAGACCTTGGACGTTTGTGGGAACATATTGCATGTTTTTCTAACCACTTTGTGAATGTGTTTCTGGAAGTAGTGATGACTATCCACATGTGTCCATAGATCCCTTATTATTACCTCCATATTTAGGGTGTTGGCATCTATGTGGTATTTGTATGACTGTAGCTCGAACCCATAAGTTTGACACCACATCTGTCTGACTGAGACCCTTTTTAAGGATGTCTCTGTTGACCCAAACATTGATTATGACAACCTTTTTGCAGTCATCCACAAACCTTGCTAAACATAGCCCTTGTGTTTGACTGTATTTCTGAAAAGTATACACCAGACAGGAGGGGTCCCAGGACTGAGACATGGGGGACAGCAGTTGTTACCATCTTGAACAGGAGACCACAATTCTTACCTTGTGTGATCTATCTGTGCCCCAGTTGGCAATCCATCAGATGACATACGTGTTTATGCACAGGTTGTTGATTTTGTGGATATGGCATGTGTGTGGGATGTTGGAAAAGAGCTTTTCAAGGTCTATGTAGGCCGTGTGTAGCTCTTTTCATTGATGCATGTCCTGGGTGACTGCCTTGAAAACTGTCTAGCAGGTTTAGGAACCATGATCTGCCCCTGACCAAACCAAAATGAGTAGGGTTGGGTGTTTGTAGGCTCTCAATAGCTCTGTTTATGAGTTCCATAATGATGGACTCCATGGCCTTGCACATCAGGCTTATTAGGCTTATAAGACAATAGTTCCCATGGTCTGTTGTGCACCAACACTCGTGGAGTGTGCCAAATGTTGCTGTAACCCATTCAACAGTTCCATATCCTGTACAGATGGTGAGTCTCAACAGACATTTCAGTTGCAGGGTCTGTTTGTTTTGGAGTTCACATATGACACAGCCAGGGAAACCATGTTATCCTATACACGCAGTTTTTTTAGGTTTGGAAAGAGCTGTTTAACCATTGTATATGTGATTTCTGGGTTTTCACAATCACCAGGTATGATAACGGGCCCTTTTGTCAGTGAGAAGGGGGTAAATATATATGAACCTGTCTGACAAGATGTTGGCAATGTCAGTCATGTACATGTATTCATTTACAGTTTGCACTGACTCAGAACATATATGAGTTTACATTGATATTTATGACATAGCGAAAGAAAGCTTCATGGTTCTCTATGGACTCTTTGACCATGGCTTGGATAATGTTAGGAGTGCTCATTGTTTCTTGATGATACTGATCGAAGAATTATTGATCTTCTTTGGTTTTTCACTTTCTTTGAACAACTTAAGTACTTGGAGTACATAGTTTGATTATGACAGATGTCCAATATATTATATGGGTCTGTTTTCATATCAGTGTGTGCACAAGGCAGGATTGGTGAATATTGACAAGTGTCTGGAGTAAGAACTGCAACTGCCAGATATGTGTGGCCCACTGCTGTACTCAGACATGGCCTAAGTGTGTGAGTATGCCCAGTATGACCTTTCAGTATGTTGACTGAAATTTTCTAAATTTGTTTAAGTGTGTGAGCATACCCAGTATGAGCATATATACTATATGTGCATGAAAATCAAGTTATTTTTTACTTCAGGGCTCACCTTTGTGTTGTACATTGACAGGAAGCACAGTGTGCCTGCAGAGCTTCCATGAGTCATTCTACATACAGTGGGAACAGCTATTATTTGTACATTTCTACTCGGGGGGGCACACCTGATTGTTACTGTGGGTGTACAGAGGATGAAGGGTTCACCTGACACTTATACACATTTGCTAGGCCTGCACTGCTATGTCAGGTACTCCATTTAAGTCTGTACTGTTGCCTATCGTACTGGCTTGAGGCATACCACTGTACTACAGACCTTAGCGTCCAGTTACACGCATATTAGTTTGTGACTTCATAGCCTACCCAACCAACATCACACTACCTGGCCACTGTTATCTGTCTGCATAGGCCTGGGGGGGAGTTTACTCATATGCCTCTTCAGAGGGCATGATACAGTATTTGTTTGTGTTTGTCTACATTTGTCCTGCTGGCTGTAACTGTTAGGTATGTGAGCCCCCCAACTGGTATGTGTGAGTGAGTTAATTTGTGTCTGTGCCAGTGAAATTCTGTCACGGCTTAGTGGTTCAGTACTGTGACTATAGTGCACAGTATCCTGAGTTTGAACCCTGTCAATGCTTTTTATTTTCCTGCTGGGCAGACCAGACTGCTTAAGGAACAGTAAAGCAGGTGTAAACGTGTTTACCCGACTTTGCCCAACATTGCTCAACGTTGCCCGATGTTGCACGACGTTGCACTGGTTAGTGCAGTGCACAGCTACGCGCAATTGAATTTAATTATGCTCAATACTGGTAAAATGTGCTTAGCAGTGCTTTATATTGCTTAAAATAGGGCACTCATGCCTCAGGTGGTGCTGCAGGGCTGCCTAAGTCGGAAGCACATAGTACACTCCCTATATATGTTTGAAAACAGATAGTGTCAAGTTAGGCATCCCTTTTACTGTATGTGTGAGACAGAGAGAGGTGTCATTTCCAGGGTTCCTACTGAGTCAGCGTATGTGCTATGTGTTGCCTCTTTGCCAAGGCCAGGGCATGCTGAACACGCCTCCTTCTGCCTACTGGGGCAGGCTCAGGTTGTTCCTCCTCTGAGTCACACTGTGCCTGTGCAGGCCTTGGCAATGGTGGAGGGCTGTTTGGCCCTGCCCCATGCTGTTCCTGCTGCAGCTCTTTTTGCAGGATCATATCGTGTAGCATGGCACATACCATGACAATTTGGGTACATGTAGTTGCTGAGTACTGGAAGGCTCCACCAGATGTGTCCAGGCACTGGAATTGTAACTTGAGCATCCCAAACACACGCTCAATAATGTTTCTTGTTTGTGCGTGTGCCTCATTATGGAGTTCTTGTTCAGGTGTGTGTGCATTTCTGATGGGTGTCATCAGCCACGGCTCCAGTGCGTATCCAGCATCCCCCACTAGGTGACCATCAGGCATGTCCCCATTGGCAAATCTCTGGTACAGCTGCATCAGATGCCAGATGTGGGAATCGTGATAGCTTCCAGGGCAGCCAGCACACACATTCATTATTATGCCCTGGGCATCACACACAACCTGGCAGTTGATGGAGGAGAAGCCCTTGCGGTTGATGTAGACCCTATCCCACTCACCGGGTGGTGCTTTGATGTGTATGTGCATCTATTGCACCCACTAACTCAGGGTATTCTGCTATTTGGTGGAAAAGACACATATTGCTGGCCAATGCCTCACTGGAATTAGGGAAATATACGTGCTCACTGACATGTGCTGACATGGCATCCAGGAACTGGTGCAGTACCCTGGATGCTGATGCCTGTGAAATCCCCATCATATCATCAGTTTGTCTCTGGAAGGTACCTGTAACTAGTATTTTAAGGCCAATACATACCTTGGTGTCCACTGGGATGGGTTCCCCTCTCTTGGTTCTATGTGTTAGGCGTGGCTGGCACAGCTCAACAATTTTCTGCAGGAGGTCTCTGTCCACCCTATGGTGCTCCACTATCTCCAGCTCATGTAGCCCCTGGTAGGTTACCCTGGGTCTGTACACTCTTCTCTGTCTCCTCACTGTGGGTTACTCAGCAGCATTCACAACATCAGCACCCACAGCACCTTGCACATGTTGGTTTATGATAGCAAGAGCAGCCCCTAAAATTTTGTCTGACTTTAAAGTTTTTAAGCTTTCCCTCTTTGTATACTGCAGTGTTGCAGAGTTCTTGGGAAAAAACAGGGAAGAATGTTGTTTGCAGAGTTTAAAGTGCTGGGCAGGGCTGGGATAGTCTGCTGTCTGTGTAATTGGCTGATTCTGATATATTTCACCTGGCAGCTCTGCTAGTTCTCCTTGGTTAACTTCCTACTACTTCTTTTCCTTCCTTTTCCCTTTCTGTTTCTGCCCAGGGCAGCGCCGCGCAAATGAGTGCACACGCACGCACATGCTGTGTGCACGTTTGCAAGAAATTTCAGATATATTCACGGCGTACACCTTTGGTTTCTGGTTTTCAAAAAGGACAACTGTAGACACGCCTCTTGCAATTCTGAGCAACTCAGGGCCAGCACAAGACACTGTGCTCCAATAAGCATACAGCCTCTCTGACACACACCCTCATGATGTCACCTATCTTCTACTCTACTACTCACCTACTCCTACACTTACACTCTTGTGACATGGCTCACATGCTGGGGACAATTGGGATTCACTATCCTTATCCTCATTTGCATAGGATTGCCTACTAATGCTTGGTTACATCTCTCTCACTGTGCTTCCCCCCCCCTTAGCAACCACTACTCAGTGGCCATGTTGCCTTCAGCCTGCCATTCACCTGCATGGCAGGATAAGCTTTTTAGTGAAAATGCCTATTTTTGGCTATTTTTTAATTATTTTCTTGTTTTTTTAAACACTGCACATTTGTGTGGCGCTACTCTATGCTTAAACATAGGAGATCGGGGGAAAAATTGATTTGAATAATTTTAAACATTTAAAAATGCCAATGGCCTTATATTTGGCCATTGGCATGCTTCCTCAACTGGATGCATCCTTTATTTGGAGCTGTCATAGCTCCATTTTGCTATTTGCAGAACGGTACTCCGTTACCAACGGAGTACATTTCTGCAGATAACACTACTCTTCCACGGACAGGTTAGTGTTTCTTGTATTGAAAATTTACCTCATTTGCATAGCTTTCAGCAGCAAATTAGGTAATTTGCATACCATGACACTGTCCATGCAAGATTAGCTTTAGAAGCTGTCATGCATGGCCATTCCAGCTGTTGCTGGATCGCTCGGCAGACATATTGGCTGTCTGATGTCTTACTCTACTCTACAACTCTGTGCAAGCTTTCGTAAATCCAGCCCCATGTCTTTCTATCATCTTTAACTAGATTGATTTTTATTTTCTAAATTCTTTTCTTTTGTTGATGGTTTTCTATTTCTTCATTTAAACACTCCTTTGTTCTTTTATGTCTTATATTTTTCCACAGTTCCTTACACTTGTACTTTAATATAATTGTCACTAATTTCTCTTTTTTTTTTTATTTAACCATTTCCATATCTTATATAAATGTATACAGTATTGGATTTATCAGACTTAATCCTCCATTTTCCATACCCATATATAAAATACCCTTTTTAATAGGATTTAGTCTTGGTCCCCATACAAAAGAAAAATGTTTCCAATAACAGTTTTTCATATCCTCTAGGGAACATGACACTAGACACATATGCTATCTTTCCAAATAACACTGAATTAATGAGATACACTTTTTTTCTTATACACTAGTCTATACACATTCCATAATATACAAATGCCCTTTCTTTCCTCTATTATTTGATCCCATCAATTATTATAATCTTCTTTATCAAAATGTATCCCTAAAATAAATATTTCCTTCATAGAAAATTGAACACCTGATATTTTAGTTGTGGCACCCTGTCCTTTACTTTTTTCACTACTGGGCACCATATGTCTTTCTCTTAAACTTCTGGTTAAATAATAACTTCTCTCATTGATTCTTCATTTTTAGCTATTATAATGATATTGTCTCATAAGACATAACTGGAAATTCAACTTCCTTTTGAATTTTATAACTTGCATTCTACATTTTCTGCTTTACATCTCTAACTACTGTATTCATAACCAAAGCAAATACAATACTGTTCATAGGATACCCTTGTCTTATACTTTTATTCATATGTATTTCTTTACTTATCCATCCATTAATTAAAACCCTTATTTTATTTTCATACGATACTATACATACTTGCTTAATCTTATTATTTATATTGTACATGTCAATTATTCTCCACAAAATTTCATGATGCATAGAATCAAATGCTTTAATAATATCACATACCATAAGTTTTACATTTTCCTACCTTCTGTTTATATCATCTATAATTTCTCTGACTATAATTAATAATTCATGACATGCCTTTCCTTTTATGCCATATACACTTTCCTTCATAATACACTTTATCTTACTTTCAAATCTTTTTTGTAGTATTTTCATAAATATCTTACGGTTTGCATTGTTTATAACAGCTAGTTTTCAATGTTTATATCTTCTCTTTTTGCCCTTTTCCATATATATTTTAATATTCTAATAATTCCTTTTATTTAATTTCATCATTCAACCATTCATCAAATACACATATTAAACATTTTTCCCATTCTTCTAAAGCTTTATACATTTCAAACTCAATATCATCTAGAACTAATGCTGATTCTACATTCAACTTTTTCAATACGTTTTTATAATTCATACAAGGTAATCTCCTCACCAAGTGTTCTATTTTTGCTCAGAAAATTGTTATACTTCTCATTCCTTCATATCATGTCTCTATTGTTTTTAGCTAAACATTTTTTATATAGCTTACAGCAATTTCCATAATTTGTTACTGAGTTTTCTTTTTATTATTGCATTCTTTGCCTTTCATTTCTCTCATTATATTGCTATGCTCTTTTGCTATTTTACTTAAGTAAGGGGGAACCTCTTTTCTTCCATGTAGAAAATGTTTTGTTTACTCAATAGTTCTCTAATTCTTTCTTTTTTCTTATACATTTCTTTTTTCTCATAATATTATGCATTCTTATTTTCCAATTTATTTTCCAGTTCTCTAAGCATTTTAGCATATTCCTATTTTTCTTTTTTTCTTTCTCTATTTTCCATAATAATTCCCTTTACATTTTCCTTTGAAAGAAATCCACTATTCTGAGCCATTGACATAGAATAATAACATATTAATATGATCTTCCATAATTACGTTTTTTCATTCCATTCCTTTTCGTTTATTCTTTTTATACCTTTTCCTACTTTCAATATATTTCTACCCATATTGCCAGATGATCCAAAAACAAACTTGTGATGATAGGTTTTGTTCCATTATACATATTCCTACTGATACTAAAAATAGTCTATTTCAACTTCTAAAGTACTTCTCCTATAAGCCCATGCTTTTTTGTTCCATATAACAAATTTTCCAGATTTTAATATTTCTGTCTTAAGTCACAATTAAAAATCTCCTGTAATTATTATATCCATGTTAAAAAAATGTAATCCAATTTTTCTGAAATGAATTCTCCCTCTCTTTCTAGTTACATATGCATATATACCAGTAATTCTATACACCCTTAAATATATAATAGTTGTTCTTCCTTTTTTTACTAGTATAATATCCACAAATTTAATTACCCTTCTACATACAATTGCAATTCCTTAACAGTGTTTATTCCCTATATTCCGTATTATTTCCCCATCCCATGGTTTTTCTGTCTGAAGTCTTTCTTCCTGTGGCAAAATTCTTATGTCTTGCAAAAGAATTATATCCATGTCACAATTACTACACCATTCTAAAACTGCTATTCTTCTGATATTCTTTGCATACTATTAACATTCACATAAAAAATCCTTAAAATATTTTTTCTCTCTTTCCTAGTTTAGGAGATATCATCCTATACTATTTTTTTATAAGAATGGCTTAATCCATTCCTCTTTCTTTTCATTTCTTTTATATTAATAGCTTTATATTTTCTTTTTCTATGCTTAACTCTTCTACCAATGGAAGTCTTTCTTCCTCTTACCATTTTTCAACTTTTGTCCTCTTTACAACTAACTCCTGATTCTGGCTGTAATTCCTCTTCTTTAATATTTTTCCCTTCTTTTTCTTTACTTGGATTGTAGCACTTAGCACATCCTCTTTTTTTTGACAATTCATCCATAAATGACTCTTTTTTATATTTATAACATTCAAGTTCACATTTTTTGCATCATGTCCTATTTTACCACACATTTGTTCTTGTCACAATTATTAATTAATTGTCCTTCTTCTCCACAAAAATAGTAAGTTTTGGCTGCTCTCAAATTGTCATAATACCCCTTTTACCAGCAACATTTATGACACTTGAAATATGTACAGTGTTATCCATTTCCATTTTCAGAATAGCATTACAGTCCCATGCCCAGTCCATAAGCCACTACTGTAATAAACATTTGTATATTATTTCTTTACATGCATTTTTAAATAGTTCTTTTTACATCTCTCTATCTACTTTGTTCAGAATTGTATGTGTGCTTTTTTCTTAGTCTCTTGAAAATATTGCTGTATTGTATACTCATTCCAAGGATTATCTTTCTGCTTTTTTTCATATTCACACAAGGATCTTTCCATGGTTTGCACAGTCTCAAAAAAATGTAACAAAATCCCTCTTATTAACTAGAATAAATGCTCTTATCTCTCAGACTTTTGTTCCCAATGGAAAAATAACATTGTCCCATGCCTCATATCTACTCCATTCCTTTTCCTTTTTACTCTGTATCCTTGCTACAAACTTTTTTTTGCACTGTCTTCTGTTTTCTTCTTTTCCTCCTTCCAGTATAACTGCTGCTTCTGATTTCTCAGTATTCATCTTCTTTCCACTGTTTTCCATCACTTCATTCATCCTCTACATTATGTCACCCCAGGAAACCTCAGCTCCAGCTCATTCTGGTTTACTAAGTCCTGTAATATATCACCCCACAACCCTCCCAGCTGGAAGGTTGTAACCAAGCAGTCCTTTATGGCTTCTTCATCAGCTTGCTTAAACAACACCTTGTGAAATGCCTACTCTGATTTCCCCATAGCACAGCAAACTATTTCTGAGTTGACATTTGCCTATGCTCTATGCTGCTGTTGCATCTTGTGGACTGTCCTACCAGCCATGTCTGCTCTAGATATGGGACATGCATGTGTATTCAAACAGCAATGCGAATATAGATCACAAGTAGGGGAAGTTCTCAGGTATCCTGGAGAAATTTCCACAACTTGGTATGAATACCACCTTAGGAGTCCCCAGAAATGAGGACATTGGTCTGGTGGAACTAACCCAGTATAAAAAAAATAAATGATGTTTGCCACTATTATTTCACTATAACTTTGTTGTCTGTTTTAATGCATCAGAATGATTAAGTGGTAATGATTATTATATTACAATGGACCTGCTGCTGTAAAGTGATGTTACATTTTTCCCATAGAATCCACTTTAAGCTCCCTTTATAAGAGTCAGTTCAGAACTATCAAGACCTTGCTGTAGTAGAGGGAGGTCCTACTGCTTACCAGTGAGAGTGGGAGCATTGTACTGCCTATCTAACATTAGAGGAGTGATTTCCAGCCCGGAAATTGCAATTTTATTGGACATTTTGGGCTGATTTCTGTCCCTTTCAACTTTATGGCATAAATACATGTGTTTGTGCTCATTTGTGCACTGCGGGTTTTAGGTTAAACTATTCCCAGTGCTAGAAAGTCTGCTCTTCGAATTTTCCCTTAGAACTAACTAGTTTATCAGCAGTAGCACTAAAGTCTGTATATCTGTGACTAGCACTTGCTCTAAAACTCTCTCAAAAGGACTAGGAAGCCTTAATTTGTTACAAGCACTCACCTCTCCTTGCTAATAAGGAGAAAATAGTCGTAGGCACTAGACAGCCTACAACTGCAAGTACCTTGCCAAAAAGAAAGGGAAATAGCTCTTGTATTACACAAAGAAAGCACCTAACCAGGCATGTCCAAGGGTCAGCTTCTGGCAAGTTCTCCTGTTCACCTGGTGAATCTGGGCATACTGGGACAATGCAGCAATTGCCTCATGTACACAGACAACCCTGTCCTCCTACCACCAAACACTATAACCTGCGAGAGATGCAATTACATAACCAAACTGGAAGCAAAGTTCTCTCCAGCCAAGATTGTGCTAGACAGTCAAGAGGAGAAGGTTAACACCCACACAACACCTCAAACAATATATAGTGCTTCAAAACCCATACCACCAAAACCCACACATATCAACACAAACCCACATATGCGGAGGCTCTTAATATTAACCTGCCCAAGCAACAAGGATGTCAGAAGCTGAAACGCAAACAAACACCACCCCCAAACACAAATAAAGTGTCACATAGCTCACAACACCAGCGTGTCAGCCAACAGCAGCCCCTAAGGTAAGACAACGTACCCAACACTTTAGTCATAGGTGACTCTATAGTCAGGCACACTGATGTCCCATTCTCCAGGCTGAACAAGGAGAATATTACAGTTAGTTGCCTGTCGGGTGCCAGGATCCACCACATAAAGCATGCACTCAAGTCACTCCACAACAGGTACAAATATGACTCCATCACTGTCCATGTTGGAGTGAATGACTTGAGACATACCTCCCTGGACTGCATGAAAAAAGACATGGAAGAGCTGTCGGATCATGTAGCCCAGGCAGGTATGACCTAGCCCTGAGTAGAATCCTGCCATTGCCCAGAATGATACCACAGTATAAGGAAAAAAATGATTGACTTCAATGATTGGCTAAGCTACTGATGTCATTCAAAGAGGATCCAGTATCTGTCTTCCTGGAACAACATGATTGACAAACCACGATGCTTTGCAAGAGATGGTTTGCACCTGTCACCCCTGGGATTCAGGTTAGTGGTTAAGGCTCTTGCCACCCCTATAGTGCCTTTTTTAGGCAAAGTTCAAAGGACAAAACTACCACCACAATGGGTACAAGCAAGCAAAATCTGAAGGTAATGCCACTCAATGCTAGCAGTCAAAACCTCAAGATGCACTCTCTCAAGGCTCTCCTAAAAATGGAGAACATTGATATCTGTGCAGTAAGTGAGACCTGGTTCAAAGCTCCAGAGAGCACCCCTGCAATACCAGGCTACAACTCATACCACACTTTTCGGCAATCAATCCAGGACCGAAACACTAAAGGTGGTGGAGTGTACATATTCACCAAGGATATTCACAACTCCAGGCTGGTTGCGCAACACAATGCATCTGAAATTCTTCAGGTGCAATTAACAATAGGTAAGACTGCAATATAAATTGTAGCTTGCTACCGATCCCCCACCATGCCCCAAGATTCTCACTACACCTTTCTAATTATACTTGAAAATATTAAGATACAACCAAACACCCTAATACTGGGTGATTTCAACTACCCTGTCATTAACTGGAAAAACTACTCCTGTACCAACACCTTTGCTCAACGGTTCTTGGAATTCATAAATTCCCATGCCCTAGAGAAACTAATTCATAGTCCCACCAGGGGTACCAATATTCTAGACCTGGTCATTACCAACATGGGAGATTGATGCTCCACACCAGGGGTCACCCTCTTGTTGGTCAGATCAGACCATAACCTAATGACCCTTGACATCCACATCCCACCTCCCTCTTTAAGGAAACCTCCGTAAAAACTTCTCCAAAGCCAACTTCATGCTTCTCAAGTCAGAAGTAACAAACTTCATGGCACCCATGCAGATGGGAACTGGAAATTCAACTGCTGAATCCTACACTAAGATGCTGTACGAGCACATTCCCTCATGCATGGCCTGAGCCATCCCAAATAGAACCAAGATGCTGTCCTCTAAAAAAAAGGAAGCCAATCTAGTAGTCCCCTGCCATAAACAAGCTGCACAACAGAAAGAAAAAACTATTGCAGAAAAGACAAAGAACCCAGGATTCAAAAAACTCCCTTACCAGCCTCAGTAGAAAGCTGAGATCCCTCATAAAATCTTCCAAAGCTAACAGACAACCACAAGGCATTCTATAGATATGTCAAGAATCTAAATGGCAATACTCAGATCTGCTCTGAGCTATAGAAGAATGGCACTAGATATACTGGTCTGAAGGATATTGCCAATATCCTGGCAGATAGATTCAGTGCCAACTTCACACCCACCTCACCCCCTAAAGGGCCCATTTCAATACCAAAAAATACAGAATTCTGGTAATCATGGCCACTCAGGTAAAAAACATACTGTCCAAAGCCAAGAATACAGCATCCAGGGGATCATACAACATCCTGCACTGTGTACTGCATGAACTACAAAATGAACTGGCACCCAATCTATGTGTCATGTTTAATCATAGCCTCTCCTCAGGTTTCATGCCCACAGAGTGGCGCACAGCTACAGTCATGCCACTCCACAAGGGGGGATCCACTTTGGATCCCAGGAACTACCATCCCATCAGTCTGTTGAGCCTGATCTGCAAGGCCATGGAAGGTATTATCATGGAACTTATAAACAAAGACATTGTCAACCTTTAAACACTGGACCCCACCCAGTTTGGGTTCGTGAAGGGCTGATCTTGCCTCCTGAACCTGATCGACTTCTTCAAATTAGTCTCCAGAGCCATAAATGAGGTTAAGGTGGTTCACACAGCCTACTTGGACCTCTCCAAGGCTTTTGAAAATATCCTCCACTCTGGAATCATAGATAAACTTACTAAGCTGGGAATTAATCCCTACATCACGCAATGGGTTGCAAACTAGCTTACTGACAGAGCACATGCTGTAAATGTTGCTGACTACAAATCCAGATCCAGACAAATGACAAGTGGTGTACCACAGGGTTCTGTCCTGGGACCACTCTTGTCTGGCATCTACTTCTCTGAAGTACAGACCAACACTAAAGGACTCTGGCTTACAAAGTTTGTAGATGACTGTAAGCTGGGAGCCATTGTTGTATCCCCAAATGATGTAGCTACACTACAAATGGGCCTTACCGAAACGGATGCATGGTACCAGAGCCATGGGCTCAAGCTAAATGCCAAAAAATGTATAGTTGTCCCCTTTGGGAAAAACACATACCTGTGAACTACCACATAGGTGGTAGAACACTAAACACCAAAAGTATGATAAGAGACCTAGGGACACAGGTAGACAGTGGTCTCACCATTGATAACCACATAGCCACAACAGTTAGAAAATCCTTCTATGTGGCACACCTCATCACTAAGGGCTTTTCATCCAGAAAAAAGGAGGTCACTGTCTCTCTGTACTCATCTCTCATTAGACCCATTATAGAATACAATGCCCCATTTGGTATGTACCTCACAACACATCTGCAACAACTAAAAAGGCCGCAGAAATACCTCGCAAAAAGAATCATAGGCCTAAAGCAGATGCCTTATGCTGACCGTCTAAAGAAACTAAAGCTATACTCTGTCACATATCACCTACTCAGAGGCAGTCTCTGCCTAACATACAAGGCCATGTCAAACCCAGAGTTGTTGGACATGCTACACTTAAAGAAATCCAAATCCTTTCGAGCCACACACTACAGGGATCTTAACCTTGTTATCACAATGAATAGAACATGCTGGAGGGATAGGTTCCTGACCCAGAGACACCCCATACTCTGGAATAGGCTGTCCATACATGTCAGGCAGAGAGCCTCAATGGCTCTCTTCAAGAGGAACCTTGACGATAGGATGGGAGATAGGAAATTCACCCAAGGGAGCATATCAGTAGCCCTGCTAGACAGGGGTCCAGGAAAGTAAATATTTGTGGGAAGCAATAGCCAGGGAATTGTTATGGCTAGGCTTGTATAGGCCCTAGGACCAATAGCCTAGTATCTACCTATGAACCTATGTAAGGAAATAATCGTTTTAACATTCATGTAAATAGAGTGGCAATAGTGTGAGTCATGGCCATCTTGCACAGCTTCAGGAACCTATCTTCCTTTTCCACTTTTTTGCTTAATTTACTCTGAGTTGTGTTCTCAAAGTAGCTCTTACCTCTTTAACAATATTTGTAAATCTTCTTTTTCTTCTTTCGGCTGCTCCCATTAGGGGTCACCACAGCAGATCAACTGTTTCCATTTCTTCCTGTCCTCTGCATCTTGCTCTGTCACACCAACCACCTTCATGTCCTCTCTCACCACATCCATAAACCTTATCATAAGCCTTCCTTTTTTCCTGTTACCTAGCAGCTTCATCCTTAGCATCTTTTTCCCCAATATACTCTGCATCCCTCCTTAGCACATGTCCAAACCAATGTAATCTTACCTCTCTGGCTTTGTCTCCAAACCTTCCAACCTAGGCTGACCCTCTAATATACTTATTCCTAATCCTGTCCATCCTTGTCACACCCAGTGCAAATCTAAACATCTTCAACTCTGCCACGTCAAGCTCTGACTCCTGCCTTTTTGTCAATGTCACTGTCTCCAACCCATATAACATAGCTGGTCTCACTATCCTCTTGTAGACCTTCCCTTTCACTGTTACTGGTACTCATCTGTCACAAATCACTCCTGACACTCTTCTCCACCCACTCCATCCTGCCTGTACTCTCTTCTTCACCTCTCTTCCACACTCACCATTATGCTGATCTGTTGATCCCAAGTATTTAAACTCATCCACCTTCGCCACCTCTACTTCCTGCATTCTCACCATTCCTCTATCCTCCCTCTCATTCACACACATATATTCTGTTTTAGTCCTGCTGACCTTCATCCCTCTTCTCTCTAGAGCATATCTCCACCTCTCCAGGGTCTCCTCCACCTGTTCCCTACTCTCACTACAGATCACAATGTCATCTGCAAACATCATAGTCCATGGGGACTCCTGTCTGAACTCGTCTGTCAACCTGTCTGTCACCATTGCAAATAAGAAAGGGCTCAGAGCTGATCCTTGATGTAATCCCACCTCCACCTTAAACGCATCCGTGACTCCCACTGCAGACCTCACCACTGTCACACTACCCTCGTACATATCCTGTACCACTCTTACATACTTCTCTAACACTCCCGACTTCCTCATACAATACCACAACTTCTCTCTAGGCACCCTGTCATATGCTTTCTCTAAGTCCACAAAGACACAATGCAACTCCTTCTGACCTTCTCTGTACTTCTCCATCAACACTCTCAGAGCAAACATCACATCTGTAGTGCTCTTTCCCGCATGAAACCATACTACTTATCACTAATCATCACGTCCCTTCTTAACCTAGTTTCCACTACTCTTTCCCATAACTTCATGCTGTGACTGATCAATTTAATCTCTCTGTAGTTACTACAGCTCTGCACATCACCCTTATTCTTAAAGATAGGTACCAAAACACTTTTTCCCTATTCCTCAGGCATCCTCTCACTTTCCAAGATTTCATCAAACAATCTAGTTAAAAACTCCACTGCCATTTCACCTAAAAACCTCCATGCTTCTACAGGTATGTCATCTGGACCAACAGCCTTTCCATTCTTCATCCTCTTCATAGCTATCCTTACTTCCTCCTTACTAATCCACTGCACTTCATGATTCACTATCCGCACATCATCCACCCTTCTCTCCCTCTCATTTTCTTCATTCATCAGCCCCTCAAAGTACTCTTTCCATCTGCTCAACACACTCTCCTCGCTTGTGAGTATGTTTCCCTCATTATCCTTTATCACCTTTACCTGCTGCACATCTTTACTAGCTCGGTCCCTCTTTCTAACCAATTGGTACAGGTGCTTTTCTCCTTCCTTCATGTCCAGCCTTTCATACAACTCTTCATGCGCTTTATCCTTAGCCTTTGCCACCTCTCTCTTTGCCATGCACCTCATCTCCTTATACTCCTGTTTACTTTCTTCATCTCTCTGACAATCCCACTTCTTCTTCACCAACCTCTTTCTCTGTATGCTCTCCTGTACTTCTTCATTCCACCACCAGGTCTCCTTGTCCTCCTTCCTCTATCCAGATGTCACACCAAGCACCTTTCTAGCCATCTCTCTTACTAGCTCTGCTGTAGTTACCCAGCTATTCGGTAACGCTTCACTGCCACCAAGTGCCTGTCTTAACTCTTCCCTGAACTCCACCTCACAATTAGCCTTTTTCAGTTTCCACCATTTGATCCTTGGTAAATACACAACAAAATAAAATGGTTACACTGCATGTTTTAAGACTTCCAGTTTTTAGTCCAAATGCTGACAGACCCTATCCATCATTTTCCTGAGATGTCAGAACTTTTATAGGAATCCATTAGCTGTTAACCGATTACTCTTGTTACTGCTTCACAGAAATTTTAATGCTGGCAAATGTGCTGGATTTGTTTAAATATTTTCATTACAATGCAGAGCAGAGTAAAATAAATCTGATGTTCTGTTCCTGAATTTGGGTTAATGATACTTTTTTCTTAATACTGATACAAAGATGTCATACCTCTGCTGTACTGGTAGCTTCACCTTTCACTAGTTACACTCTGGCATACTAACACTTTATTCAACCTGTAATCCTTGAGAATGACCAATTAGTAGGGTTTTTTTTGTATTGTAAACATTGCCATGATTAGTAAGATTGTGGCATTCAATGCTATTTTTAGGGAAATGGTCTTTTATTGTTTAGCAGTGGCTTATGAGTGAGTTTAGCATGTACGATGTCTTCAAAACTTTGTGCAGTGTTTTGGTATTTTCCCAAATGTCCTATGTGCCCCACCAACTACCTACTCTGCATCTTTTTTGCCCCGGCACAAAAAGGAACCTGAAGCCGGTACTGCATAAAAGATAGCAATGTTTGCATCACTGACTTCTTTCATTTCATACAAATGTCCTTAATGCATATTGCACCAGCTTTAGTATTTAGCCACTACAATCAAACATATTACACAAAATGTACTACAAACTAATACTACTATTTGAGCAACAGCTCAAATATGAACTATATAATGTGCACAGTTGATGTATATCTGTGTGTATGTATTTACTGCAGAAATGCAAGCAACGACAATAAAAACCCACTCTTAGCTTTCACAGAAGTGCCCTTTGCTTTCTTCATTTGCTATTGTGTAGAAGGCAATCCTGTCATTGACTGAATTGCAATGGAGTAGCACCAAGCAACACCGCTGTCATAACTGTCAGTGCAGTGTAAACTGCTGCCAATCAACTGTGTGCAGCAACTGCCTGAGTAATCCAAGGAAGGTGAGTCCCAAGCATAAATATCATCATTCAGTTATCAAGCAAATGTCAAACTGCTCACTTCAAAAGCATTGAAAACTTTGCCTGCAAAATGAAAATTTTCACTGAATAAATGAAATAAATGTTATCATCAATTTGTACAAACCTAAAAAAATAGCCAAGGCATTAACAATGCCATACTGTTGAAGCAGTAAAAAGTAAAAGACAAAACTCAGCAAAGCTAGAGTTTTTGCTGTGTGTTAGGATTGTTTATATGTGCCGAAATTCTGTAGGTTGTTATACATATAGTTCTTATCTCTGCTTCAACAGTATAAAGAAAAAGGACACACAGACGATTCAGTAAAAACTACAAGAAACACTCAGGCAAACTAGAGTTTTTGCTGTGTGATATCTTAAACCTCCTGTAATGAAGGGCCATGGGATATACACAAATGACCCCTTAAGGATATCAAGTGCTTCAGCTACATGTCTTTTAAATGTCCATAACTTTTTTACTTTTTATGTCTTTATGGTTACATACAGGCCAATAAAATCCAAACCCCACTAGCTTTGGATATGCATGTTTCAGCCTTTTTACTGACACAAAAGTGCATAGTTTAGCTATACCTCCAAAACACAGGGTCTTTAAACTAAGCTGATACCCATACAGATTAAGGTGCCTGAAAAATATCCCAACTAACATCCAAATGACACAGACAAACCATTCAGTAAAAACTACAACAAAACCTCAGACAAGCTATTGGCTTAAATATAACCATAAATACTTAAAAAACAAATTAAAAACATCATGGGCTTTCACAGAACATGTAGCTGAAACATATATTCTATGAACCTTAATTACAGGAAGTTTAAGGTATTACACAGTAACAACTCTATCTTGGCTGAGTTTTTCATGTAGGTTTTAGTGACTGGTTTGTCCTTTTTACTGTTTGGTTTATACTGTTGAACGCAGAGTTAAAAACTATATGTATAATGAACTACAACATTTAGTTACATATAAACAAACCTAAATCAAACAGTATCTCAAAGTGAATTGGCTATGCCAATGTACCAACCCTTATTAAGTTATAAACTGAAAGCATATTCTGTAATTATCATAACTTGTAACTATGTCACCAAGCTCTGCTTCCAATCTGATGTCTCTTATTTTTAATTGTGTCTGTCCATGAGAGCTGTGAGTCCCTGCTATGGAACACTACTTAGCCTTTGTATATAATCACTTTGTTTTTATACTTGTTTGCTAACTTCTGTGTAATCTATGTAAGTTTGTCTATGTTGAGCTTTTCTCCCTGGACCTCCGCTGAAAATGGACATGTATCCAGTCGGACTATCCCAGTAAACAAATGTAAAATAAAATAAAATAAATAAATACATGATAACGAATGCAATACTACTCTTTATTTACACTGCCATGCATTACTTAATTATAAGTATCAATATAAAACTGCTACAGAGTATAAAGAAATTCTTTCTGTTGTGGTGTCATTTTTGAACAGCAGCATTTAAAGAAGGAATATGGAATTCAACATGCCATCATTAAATACATAATATTTCAGTTGTTCATTTAAGATATATATTATCTACTGTTTGCTCACAACTTGGCAGGAATATCCATATCTTAAGGCTGCAATGTAAAAACTGCAGTCAGCAGTCACATAATAATACTGCCCCTCAGTTTTTAGCTTTGCTTTGATATTTTAAAGGGAAGGTCATATACCTTTGCTGAAACAGACATTTCCTTGCTGTTTGTTAGACACAATGACAAGCATATATTATAAGCATCGTCTGCACATGATGTTATTTAATAAAAATAACCAATACATGTTTCATACAACGGCAGCTTAAAAGCATTGTTTATATAAACTAGTAACAGTTATTTATACATTTGTATACCTTTTACATTTACTCTGAATATTCTTAGAACTAAATTAGTTATATTTTAGTAGAAGTAACATTTTTATCTTATGCAACATTGCAGTCATATATTTCATAACAAGGCGGTCCTTAAACTGGGAAAAACCCAATGCTCTGTTAAAATTTAGTACTGAAGCACTATTTATAAATATGAAGATCTGATTTAAATAATTGAATTACCACTTTGTCAAATCACAGAAGATAAAGGCCACGTTACCGAAAACTTAATTCAACGAACTCCAGGAACGTCTTTTTCTACAGCCGGGAAACTAACCACTTGGCCTCTAATAATCAAAATACAAATTGAAGCAAATTAAACCTACCAAAGTGGGGAGCTTGTTCTACCACATTCACCATAACTAAATATATCAACTCTGAGAATGCACTAAAGTTGAGAAAAGGGTAAAGTTCGCCATGGTGGCCAAATGGTTAGTTTCCCAGTGATAGAATATAATGTTCTGGGAGTTTGTTGAATTAAGTTTTTGACAATGTGGTCTCAATCTTCTGTGATTCGACAAAATGGTATTCTGATTATTTAAAATAGATCCAAATAGGAAGATATATCTACATATATATATATATATATATATATATATATATATATATATATATATATATATATATATATATATATATATATATATATATATATATATATATATATATATATATATATATATATATATATATATATATATATATATATATATATATATATATATATATATATTTTTTTTTTCCTTAAATACTTTTCTTGTAATACCACATGATGCAGTGCAGGGCTATACAAACAATGGGCGCATGACTAATATTCAACTAGTTTTTTGTGAATGACATTTATAATTCTAAATTAAATTTAAAAACACAATTTTGAGTATAGCAGTAAACAATATTGTACCACATATAAATGAGCTCTAATATTAACTAACAACTCAGAGCAATTATCTTTTCTCAGTATAATGGCTCACATACATTCTACTGATCTAAGCAGGACATACTTTTATCTGCTGCACAGGAATATTCAATTTACAAGTCTCCCACTGGTTAGTTAAAGTTTTCAAAGTACAATAGCATTATAAGATTTTACAAGTTTGAAACTATGAGTAATAACTGTTCAGTTATATCATTGTTTAATATTACTTAAAAACTGTAGCCCTTTAGTAATAATCATCCCTTTAGATATCACAAGTGTAACTTTAGTACTTAATATACAAAACAGCATTAGGCATGAAGCATCTTCAGAAACTGCCTGTGTCAGCCAACAAACACTATCAAAGTAACAAGCTAAAATTACTCTTATTTCGCAGGTGTTTATGAAGTCTATACTAGTTATGAGGTGATTATGCCACCACACCCTCCTAAACTAAATATACTGCTTCCAAGGTCGCGCAGCCTCAAAGAAAGCACCCCACCTCACTTAATTAAGTTTTAAAGTGCATTATATGAACTAGTGATTAAGTTTTATTTCTGAGTTACTTTAACACAAAGTGGGGAATACTGGTATGGATTATTTCATTTTTGGAGGTTCAATTTAAATTGAATTTAATAAGACTGCCTATATAAACAACTGTTAGAATAATTTATAATATATAAACTGAACTGATCTATAGTTGTACTGTTGTTACATACCCATAAAGACTACAAATAAAACCAATCTCATTTCCATAATGACTTAGTATGCCGTTCTTGAAATTAAAAATTAGATTATTTCCAAATTGTATGTTTTTGCTTTATACCTGTGAATAATATGGAGAGCATACATGAAAAGTAAGTATTATTACCTGGTATTTGGCTGTTCTGTTCACTACCTGGGTGGATACCATCTGAGTGAAATGTGCACATCCCTAATGTGCCATGTAGGATTTTGTCAGTAACCCCAGCTTTATCATATATCCATCAGACATGCAACTAGGTGAAATGGCATCCTCTGAATTAGCCATAACTGTGTATGGTATGTGAGCATGTGTGTTCATGTGTATGTATCCTGCAATGGGCTAGGCTGTTTCTCTGCCTCTTCCTTGATGGGATATGCTTCATCTACTGAACTTCTGTCTATGAGCTGTATTAAAACATGAATGAATTAATGGTCATGAAATGCATAAGTATCTATAAATGAGGATATGTTAAGCTGGTTTTGTTAATTTCAGCATATAAACATTGTTTTGTATAAGATAAAGAGATTAAATAAAGTTGGTATAAAAGGGTCAAGATCATTAAGTTGTTCTATTCATTTATCATCCAAATGCTTTGCACCAGAAAGATCTCCTGCAGCAAGGCTAAAAAAAGAGGTTTCATATGCACTTTTGAAATAAGGATGATACACTTACACAATTGTAGCTTCTTGTACTATTTTATTCTGTGACATAAAAACATGTTCATTTTGTTCCACACTCCATGTGGTTGGACCATTCTTCTCCTAGTATAAGGCATGACAAAGGCAAACCATAACAAGAGCATAACTGCTTTGAACAGTCCCAAAGAAGGTTAATTGGAATATTTGCAACTCTAGCAGCTAATTTATGTTTAAAAATCACTATTTTTTTGTTTCCTTGAATGTACATTATTCTTCATGGAGCTTAAGTTACAATAAACATAAATAAGTTTCTTAAAAATAAACAAAGTGACCTGCTGTCTCTAAGTGACTTTGACAGTATTAATTTAAATGTGCTTATCAACTTCCTTACAAGGAGATGGAAACAGAAACAATACTTCATTAGTTCATCTTTGAATATATTCTATAAACTAAAGTGCTTATCCCACTCCACAAAAAAAGAAATTCTGAATGAGCTATATAAATATATACATTACATAAAATGGTCTGCAACATTAACACCTTAAAAACAGTTAACAAAAAAAAGCAAAGCTACCTGGTGGTGGCTATGCATACTCATCACAGGCTAAACAGCACTCATGCTCTCCATCCTCACCAAAATCATGGATTCCCATCTAGTCAGAAAACCAATCTGTAGTTGCAGATCTTTTGGACTAACAGAAGGTGGCTATTGCTCTACCCTGTTATCAACACAAACACAGACTACCCATCCCTACATTGTACGACAATTATCACAAAATAAGTCTGCATATTCAGAAAGTTCTCTGCATTGCTAATAGTTCTAACCCACATCTTCCACTTAACCAAGCAGTTGTCTTAGTATCCCATCCATTTGGATCTATTTCAGTTTATTGAAGAACAATATTGTCAAAACCCATATGGTCGACAAGTTAGTTAAACTACATAAAGTCAAACAACGCCCTCAAACACAATGTTTTTGCAGGGGGGCAAGCCCCTCTGCACCTCCTGCACTCTGAGGCCATGCTACTGTGGGGAAGGGGCAAGCACCCTGATCCCCACTCTACTAAGACCTGAGTCAGAATGGTTTGAGGAACTAAATTGTTGACCATATGGGTTTTGGCAATTTACAATAAGACACATCAATTTCCAGAGAAAAATGTTTCAAGATGTTGAACACATGCCTTAAACAGCTCTACTCTATCTAATTGTTTCTTCTGACATCTCACTATCAGACTTTTAATTAATGAACAACCACCATTACCTCTCTGATTCTTTCTCTCTTAGTCTACTCAGTGTCTGTCCATAACTATTGCGATCTAGTTCTTCATATGAAAAATTCACAAGTCATTGGTGTTACCTTCTTGTAATCCTCTGTAACTACTTTTGCATACTGTAGAAATAGTCTTCTAATATCAGGCCACCCCAAGCATATACAGAATTCACAAGCTTCTTTCTCACTGTATTTCTACAGTCCAATGACCCATTACATCCCTACTACCTTTCCACTAGTCTCACATCCTTAACATTTCCGACCCTCTCACATTCTTTTTTATTGACATAGCTAGGTCATGTGGTTGTTTCCCATGTTGGCTCAACTTTCACTGCAAAGCTGAAGACAAAGGATAAAAAGTTCTTTCCAAAGTTGATTAGAAAAAAGTTCTTTCAAAAATTGGGGACCACAAAAACATGAAAAATGAATGCTGGTACTGCACTCACACACCACAGGTAACTGGCAATTATGCCCCCAACAGCTTACACTTAGAGCACCTGCCCTCTTTGTTTCACCCTACTTATGGTTCTAGCATGGGGTAGCTAACCCTTCTCTCTCTCTCTCGCTCTCTTAAAACAAGCTTCCTTTAGCTAAAGACTGTTGCTTTCCTTGTACTGTTTCCTGCACTCACACAAGTGTAAAGACATTCAGTGAAATAAGACAGCATCAGAAATTACTAGCAGTGCATATATAACTTTGTTCAAATGTAATATGCAGACACTAATTTAAGTAGTTTATACTGTTTGAGCATGTAGGAGCAAGGAAAAATATACACAAGTATATTTATAAAACGTGTTTCATTTTGTTTTTAGTAGCAATAACAGTAGTCATGGATTCTTGCCAGTCAAACATTTAACTTTCTTCCCTTAAATGAACTCTAAAAGTAGTGCACTCTGAATTCTTTTTTTTTTCTCTTTACCTTTCTAAGAAATTTAAAATAGCAAACACTTCTGTTCTTTTTCACTTACGACTAAGTAGATAATAATCACCTAAATAAATGGTTGATGAATCTGAATGTACTGTAACACAGACAGTCACCCTGGCCAGGTGTGGTTCACTCCATTTACCCTTGCTCTTCTGCTCTACCCCTAGTTCTCTCCCACCCCCACCTACACCACTTTTAACCTTATCCATCTCCACCCAAATACTCAGTCTTAACCAAAAGTCTTTATTTATGTGCAATACACTCATTGGTATAATGGTTATGCTCTTTTTCTCCCATGTAAAAGGTACAAGGCTCGATTCTGACCTCTGGCTAATACCTGAATGGAGTTTACTTGTACTCCCTGTGTCCCTGTAGGGATACTTCTGCCTCCTAAAAACATGTTAAGTGTTTACAGACTCTATATGGTATCTATCATGGGAAATGTTGTATAGACGAACTGCTTTGCGCATCAACTGTAGTGCTCAGTATCCTCTAGATATGAGAACACATATTACAGACAGCATGCCATGCTGGTCTATTCACTCAGTGGTGTAGTAACTGGCTGTAGGTAATTGGATCATGTTGATTTTGTTTGTGTCTTTCGGCTTTTCCCGGTTAGAGGTCGCCACAGCAGAACTCCGGTCCACTAATGATTGGCAGTAGAGTTTTACATGCTGGCTTGCCAGGCCTAACGCACAACCTTCAACAAAGGAATGCCCGTTCACACATGTCGCCACACAGAAGATGCTCTAACTGAGAATCGAACTATGGGCATTTGAGGACCTGACCTTCTCTGAAATGTACCAGGGACTCATGCTAATGGTTTTAGAAGTCTATTCCTCCTATTGGCCAGTGAGTACCTACTATAAATCCCAGCAGCAGTGGGTCAATAACCTACTGGATGGCCATTGTCCAGTTGCCCAGCTTGGGTTACTTGGAGTAGTTCTGTTGATCAAAAGCTGGATATAAAACCCATCAACCTGCCAAACATGAACTAAGGGAGGGTTGCTACACTCAATATAGGTTATCTGACATGAAGGAACTTGAAAGTGGATGCCATTATGTTAAGAAGGAGGCAGGGCATCCTCTGGATCTAGGAGACAAGACAGAATGGCAGTACAGTAAAATCACTTGGATTGGGATCCAGAGTCTACCAGTGAGGAGGAAGATAGGATAGAAATGGTGTGAGAACCATGGAGAAGAAGACAGTGAGGAATGTCAACAAAATAAGTAGCAGACTCATACCAGTCAGACTCTAGTATAAGAATAGGGAAGTATTCATAATCTCAGCCTATGCTCCACAGCAAGATTGTGACAGTGAGGATAAGAGTGCTTTCAGGCAGCAGTTGCAGGACCCACTAGATAAACCAGGACAACATGTGTCAGTGTTGACAGTGGAGGACTAGATAGCTCATATCGGGACATACATAACATGATATGAGGACTGTTTAGGTGCACATGGTGTAGCAATAGGAATAAAGCAGGAGAAGTCATTCTAGGTTTATAGGTTCATAGGTGTGTACTAGGCTAATGGCCCTGGAGCCTTTACAAGCCTAGCCCATAGAAGTGCCCTGGCATCATGCTGCCCAACGTTAGTTCCCAGTGCCACTGATAAGTAGATCCACTCAAGTGATCCCCGGGGTTTACTTTCTTTTTCCCATCCACTCATCAGGATTTCTCTTGAAGAGGGCCAGAGAGGTGCTCTGCTTAAGATGTATGGGAAGTCTATTCCATAGCATGGGCAGTCTCTGGGTTAGGAACCTGTCCCTCAGTATGTTCTGTCGATTGTGGTAATGAGGTTGAGGCCTCTGGAGTGTGTGGTGAGGAGGGATTGGGATTTCTTTAGATGTAGCATTTCTAACAGAGTTGGATCAGACATGGTTTTTTAAGTCAAGCAAAGATCTGCCCCTTAGTACATGATATGAGACAGAGAATAGCGGGAGTTTTTTGAGTCTGTCCATGTAGGACATGTGTTTAAGACCTAGGATCTTCTTCATGAGGTACTTTTGTGGCCTGTCCAGCTGTTTCATGTGCCTAGTGAGGTACATGCAAAATGGGGCATTATACTCAATGACTGGTCTAATGAGGGAAGAGTAGAGAGAGATGATGACCTCTTTCTTCCTGGATGCAAAATCCTTGGTAATGAGATGTGACACATAAAAGGACTTTCTGACCACAGTGGCAATATGGTGGTCAAAGGAGGGGTTGCTGTCAACCTGTGTCCCCAGATCTCTTATAACACCTTCAGTGTTCAGTGGGCTCCCATTGATGTGGTATTTAGTGGGAACTGAGTTTTTCCCAAAGGGGACGATAACACATTTTTTGGCATTAGGCTTAAGGCCATGGTTTCAGCACCAGTCATTGGTCTCAGTGAGGCCTTTCTGTAGGATGTCTACATCATTTGAGGAATTAATAATGGCTCCCAGCTTGCAGTCATCTGCAAACTTTGTCAGCCAGAGTCCGTCTGTGACTTCTGTCTGGTGAATGGCTTAATGGTGATCGACATGTGGTTCAGCAAGACAGGCAGTGAAAAGATCACATACAAGAGTGGCCAATATGAAACTCAGCCGACTTCCTCCTATTTACAAAGGGCATTGTGGTAGAATCAATGATTGCCAAGTCATTCCAGTGAAACAATTACCCCACAGCATAAACCACTGGCTGCCACAGTCAGCTGCAAGTAGTGGTCAGTGAAGGATCTAAGATCAACATAGACTAGGCTGAAAACCTGGAAGTTTACTGGAGCGAAAGCACTAGAGTACAAAGAAATTCTCCAGCCTCTAGTACCTCAAGAAGAAGAGAAGAATGGCAGTGCCTGGAAACAGCATGTGTGCAGACTATACAATAGATATACAGCCAAGCCAGGTATGGAAAAAGGGTACTTAAGAAAGATGGTGGTGGAGTGCAGAAGTCCAGGATGAAGAGGTTAAGACAGCAGTTGCAGCAGTGAACAACAGCACATCAAAGACAGTCTACCATTGTCTGGTATGTGACTCAGTATAGATGGCACAAAGAAACTCTATCAGGTGCAAGGTAAAGACAGAAAAATAAAGAAGATAGTCATCAAATACCTTTCATAATAAGGTATGCCAGCAACAATCTACTTACCAGTCCACAAGACATCAACGGTAGAGGGAAGGAGTAGTTCCATCTGCTTCTAAATGATGAAAACACCCACAGAAGCTTTACTGCCCCACACATGACCTACAATGAGAGAGAAGAAGAATAGGAGTCCACTTTTAAAGAAATGAGAACAGTACTAAGGAACATGAAATCAGGAAAAGCATTAGGCTCAGATGAAGTCAGGGCAGATGTGATCCAGATGCTGGATAAGTTGGGGAGAAATGGCTCCTAAGGGTGCTCAATGCATTATGGAGAGAAAGCCATATCAAAGATTACTGGAAAATAAGCATAATAGTGCCAGTGTACAAGAACAAAGGGGGTATTCACAGCTGTGGATATCACAGAGGTATAAAACTCCTACTGCAGTGCATGAAACTCCTGGATAGGGTGATTGATTAATGAATACACAGAATAGTAGAAACTAAACTGTGAGGCAAGCAGTTCAGATTCAGAACAGGATGCAGCACAACTGACCCAATTAATGCTGTGAGGCAGATAGTTAAAAAAAAGTTACAGATGAGGAAAAATTCCAACTTAGCATTCCAAAATTTGGAGAAAGCATATCATAAAGTCCCAGGAAAGCTGATTTGTACAATCCTACAATTGTTCAAAGTCCCAGAAACATTGGCAGAATTAGTTCAAGATATGTGCAAGGACCTAATGGTAAAAGTTCAAACAGTGTTAGGACTCACAGATGGTTTTCCAGTGAGAGTGTATCAGGGTACAGCTCTGAGTACACTGCTGTTCATGCTAGTGATTGGGCCACATTAATAAACAGATCAGAGTGGATAGATCAATAAAACTGCTGTATGCTTGGATTCCAACCGGCTAGTAGCTACATGCAAACTGTAACTCCTACTACCAGTCAAATAATCTAATCATTTAAACCAGCATCACTTCGGAAAAAACATAAAAAATCACTAATAACTACTATAAATCTCTTAAATACTACTCAGACTAACTTATTAGCAGCCACTTTGTGTAAATAAAAGGAAAAATGAACTTACCTGCAACTGGAACTCCAGCCGCATGTTTCTGGCCCTCCTTATCCTTGGAAACAGAGCTGAAAAAAGATATCACAATATAATGTCTCATCAAATGGAACAAATGGATGCACAAACAACTAAAACAAAACTATCTCAAATAGCATCTCCTGAAAAAGACAAAAAATAGCCAAACCACAACAAGATACTCTGAAACCGGCCCTGAGATCCAAGAATGAACAACCATAGATTTAAAATCAGCCCTATTACCTTTACAATCTGAAATTAACATTTTCTCAAGCAAACTAGCCTCCTTTGGAAACAACTTGGACCAAATAATGATGTGACTGGAAAAAAAAGAGGTTAAGCTAATGGATAATGAAATAAACTAAGATGACCTGAAAAAAAAATAAAAAAATCAACATTGATACCATGAAAGAAATCCAGTAGAAAATAATAGATCTCGAGGCTAGAAGCCAAAAAAAAAAACAATATCCTTGTGTGTGGGGTACCTGAAAAGTTTGATCAAGCCCAACTACCTTCAATATTAAAGGAGATTTTTTGACATCATCCTGGGCCACAACGATACTACATATGACATAGTCATAGAAATAGCACACCGCTTGCTTCGCAAATCTCAAATCAGTGCTGCACTAAGACAAATCTATGCAAGAATCCTAGACACTTCACATTTGTAACAAATCATCACAGCTGCTAAACAACAAAAAAAAAAGATACTGTGGAGAGATCATAAAATTTCAGTAACACAGGACCTCCCTCTACCAATTAAGCAACAATCTCAATAGCTTTTTCACTTCTGTGCTTATTTAAGAAATAAAAAAGTTTGTTTCCAAATGAAATACCCTGCAAAGTTAATATTCCAGTACGATGACCTCAAGTTTCAAAGCCCCTCTCCCGAAGAAGCAAATGTCATGTTCAAGAAGGCATTCAACGAAGCACATAACAAATGAATAAGAAAATCCAGTACCTGCCCCTTATTTCCATTCCACTCTGGCTAGTCAATACTATGTCTGAGCATCTAAAATAGTTGTAATAACAACTATATAACACAAATCTACCTTCAAAAGTTAGAAGGCCCTTCCTTCTTGGCTATTGCAAAATTCTAACAACCCGGAAACACCGAGATCACCTCAATGAATCAACATTTCTTTCTTCCTGCTAGAACCATGCATCTTAGGTTCATAAGTGTGTACTAGGCCAACGACCTTTGAGCCTTTACAAGCCTATCCCTTAGAAGTGCCCTGTCATCATGTCACCATTAGTTCCCGGTACTATGATGCGAACAGTATGCTCCACTTCCAGATTTTTCAGATTTGTCATTAAAGGGGATGCTGAACAGCCAATGCCATCTTAAAGGAACTACATCAATATATTGGTGGAAAAAAACACTTTGACCCATCTACATTGATCAGTATCAGCACATTTACCCTAGTTGCTGCCTATTTTCAGCATCAGAAATCCATATTTACAAGCAACTTGATTTCATGCAATCCATAGGATGGAAAAAGCAACTTATAAAGGTACATTACACAAAACATTTGTCTTTTAAATATATACTGCTGACCGAACTATGAAAACCTGGCAAATACAGGCAGTAAATCATATTATTTACAAGACAGTCAACTCTCATTTAAAACTTACAGGCAGTAAACCATATCATTTACAAGACAGTTCCCTCTCATTCAAAACTTAAGAATGGAAGGGGAGGAAGGAAAAAAAAAACACATTTCCCAACTTAATATACAAAAACTTTATGTACTATGTATTATGATACTTTGTACTATGACATTTTTATGTAAAAAATCTAATAACAAACACATTGAGTATTTCTTGTAATCTTGCTCTACTATGTATTACTAAAAAAAAAAGTTTAGTTTACTGAACTACACTATGTTTATACTCTAATGAGCATGAATCCAACTGTTACTTGGTTCATTGTTTGGTAGGTTTTGCTAGTAATGCTGAAAAATTAAACGGGTGGATCTATGTCATATATGGTTCTTATGTATACCCCATATATACTACATTTATTAGCATAAAGAAAAAAGGTTACATGTTTCTATTGAATTTTAGAAATGATTCCGTTAACCTAAATCCTAACACTGGGGAGATTGCACATTATTCTTTTACCTGGGATACCCCTTTATGTCTATCAGGCTGTAATCCCACTGCCTTACTAATTTGACAGAGTTCCTTATATTATCTTGTCGAACAACAGATATTATCATACTTATAATTTGATAATTTAGTGACATACTACAGTAAATGTGTATGGATATACACCCCACAAATAAAGGTAATTTTCATAATATTATAATAAGTTTTCTTTGGGGTGAACTAATTCCAAGTGGGATGAAAAAAAGTGTGGGGGGGGGGGGTCCTCACATAAACTTAAAGTAGAATGGTTAGATCTAAACAAATTTAATGTTTCTCTTTCTGTATATAATTCTGGCATAGAGAAAGACTTTAATATTCTCCGTGACAAGCTTTATTCTTTCAAAGCAAACCAATTAGAAATAGAATATCTAAAAGAATGTGTTAAAGTGGGAAGAATACCGAAAGGACTAAGATGTTTCAAGTTTCCCAGTAATGTGCAAAAAGACTCTAACTATTATAAAAAACTATGTGATGTATTCAACCGTGCTGGCATAGAAATGTTAGAGGTGATGGTAGCAGAATATGAAATAAGAGCTGATACCTTATTGAATGATTTGAATGTTTTAAACAATAGTTTGATTAATGATGAAAAATTTGTATCTGTCAAACGGAGTTATGATAACATTTTCAAGGAGGTTGACCAGCACTGTTTGAGAATTTTAAATCGAAAGATTCACAAGTTAGAGAGGGATTTAAAGGAATATAATGAAGGGGTGGCTTATCCACTACCAACTAAAACTAAGCAGTTTAACTACAATAATAATGGCGCACAGGGAAATTTTAACAGTAGTTACAGGACGGAGATGGTCTATGAGACACCGAGAAGTAATCAAAGATTTGCGGAGAAAGAAAGAGTTACCTCACATCAGGATTTTCTGTTTCCCCCAAACAGAGTGGGGGGAAGGGGGAACAGATTTCCTCAGGGGTGGTGGAACAAATAGGTCAGGACTCACAAGCTGCTCGAAGTCCTTCAGTGATGAATGACATCGTAGCTAGTATAGATATTTTAAGTAAGGTCACAGTGGTAACAGAAAACAATTTTTCTGTTTATAATTACACCAATATTAATTTGAGAAAAGAACATTTTGATTTATTTACAAAAGGATTGCATTTTGTACCAGCGTTCTCAAGTAGACTAGAGCAGGAATTAATAGATCTAAAAATGTTCGGTAGGCAATTGAATTTAATGCTTTATTTTAAAGGAGAACTTCCTCTAAGCATGGAACTTTCTCGAAAGAGTGTATTTAATCCACCTATGGACCCATTAGTAAAAATATTTGAAGAAATGATGGAAAAGGACATCAGGGCGATTAATAGAAAAAAACAGAACAATAACCCCCAAAACATCTGTAAAGAGGAGATGAATTTGATTAAAGATCTTAGAATTAACAACTGTAGGGCGATGAAAACAGATAAAGGGGGGGGGGGTTAGTTTTGATGTATAACACCGATTATGCCCAGCATATTAGTCTGATGCTGCAGGACCCAGAGCAATATGAGCAAGTATCTAGTAATGAGTTACACATGGCATATTCCAGAATTAGTTTCATTTTGCATGACCATCTTTTGCAAGGAGTCTTTAACGAAAGATTGTACAATTTTTTAACTGTTGCCAAGCCAAGAATTCCAGTAATATTTGGTATCCCGAAAACACACAAAGGTTTGGATCCCTTAAATTTTAGACCTATAGTATCTGGACAGGGGAGTATAACAGAACCTATTGGGAAATTTATAGATCACACCTTGAAGCAGTTCACAACCTCTTTAAAGTACATCTGTAAGGATTCTTGGGATTTTCTCAGGGGCTTGCAATCCCTAGAATACCATCCAGATTTATTATTGGTAACTATAGATATTGTTCAATTGTTTCCTAGTATACCACATTCCACAGGATTGGAATGGTTTAGTGACGTTTTGGTTAATGAAGCAAAGCTTACTCCTAATACCACCAATTTACTGGTGGAAATCATGGAATTAGTCTTGGAAAATAATTTTGTATGCTTCAATGGTCAATTTTATAGGCAAAAACTGGGAGTTGCAATGGGGGCAGCTTGTGCCACTGTTTATGTGAACATAGTGTTGCATAAATGGGAACACACATATATTTTTGGCACAGAGTGGGCACGTTACATCAGGCATTATGTTAGATTTCTTGACGATATTTGCCTCATATGGAGTGGTACTAGGGCAAGTATCCAAGAATTCATTGGTTATATTAACTCTACCACTTCCTTTTTAACCTTTACACACTCATTAAGCCTGGATAGTTTGGATTATTTAGATGTGCATTTGGTTAAGGATAACGTCAACAATAGATTTAACTCTAGAGTGTTTAGGAAGCCCACTTATTCGAACGCATTCCTACACTTTCAAAGTAATCATCCTGATTACCAAAAAAGAGGAATAGTTAAAGGGCAATTTATCCGTGCCTCTAGAATGTGCAACACATCACAATTGTTTATGGAAGAAATTGGTTTTTTGAAAGAAAGATTTTTTGAAAGAGGGTACCCAAGTTCTTTGGTTGAGGAATTAGCGACGGAAATCATTACCAATAGGAAGACAAAATATCCACCCCTGCTTGGCAATATAGGTACGGTAAGTTGCCAAGTAGACAATAGTCTGCAAAATTTGGAACAAAAGGGGTATATCCATACCTTTGGTATTGATTCTGAGGTTGTAGAAAACAGTGTAAGAAAATATTGGCCAATTTTGAAGTTGGATGATAGGTTGGGCAGTATGATCCCAGAGTTTCCCAGATTTATTAGACGTAGGGGCACTAATATAAAAGAAATGTTAGAAATGAAACAGACTAAGCAAATGGGATGTAATGGAAATAAAAAAGAAGGCACATATAAGTGCAGAATGTGCAAACAATGCCCAGCCATATTTAATGGACACAAATTATACTTACCATCAAGAAAATTTATATGTCAACCGAGGGGCTACTACAATTGTAATGCTAAATTTATTGTCTATCTAGGTTTATGCACAAAATGCAAGAGTTTCTATATAGGGAAGACTGAGAGAACCTTAAGAAGACGAATCTATGAACACCACTATGACATAACTAGAAAGAAGGAAACTAATGCTTTCTACAGGCATTCCCTTTTTTGTCCCAGTATGGAGATTAAATTTATTATTTTAGAGCAAGTAAAAGCAGATGTCAGGGGAGGTGATTGGGAGTCCCTTTTGGAATATAAAGAATTAATATGGCAGTTGAGATTGGATGCAGGAAGGCGGCCAGGACTAAATGACGCTTGCAGTATTAGCAGCGTCTTGAAGTTAAGGAAGGCAAAATTGTGAATTTAGACTTATAGCACCCACAGGATCAATTTAAAGCATTTTTTATGAAGCATTTTTTATGATGCATTAAATTATTAAACAGGTTTAACTAATGAAGGCTTAGTTTTTAATTTACTAGGTAATGTAGTATAGCATTTATTTTATTTGGTATTGTTACATGTGAGGTTTGAATATTAAACACATGAACACACTACACAAATTCGATACTACATATTGTTTTACATTTTTTTACATTTAATGGCAATCAATGTATATACTAACAATTGATTATTGCAGCAGTTTACATTTTTTAACACTGCAACAGTTTTTATTTTGTAAAGGCTGGTTGAAAGCATGCCTTGTAGAAAAAGGAAATGAAGGGTTAAATAGATACTTCTTCCTAATTAATTGAATAATTGATTGAATTTTAAATGTATATAAAGAATGGTAAGTTTGAAGTGATTTTATCTTGAGAAAGCTCAGCATTGTGCTGAGCGAAAGCGCTTGATGAGATTGGTGTTGAGACTGTTTTTAATAAACCAAGAGATTTTTATTCAACAAGAAGCCTTTTATTTTCTGCTTGGCGGCAGAAGAAGGAGTACCAGCATTTCTATTTGATTTTTTACTTCTGGATTTCCAGCACCGCCTTCCAGGTCGTGGACCAATTTGTTTTATGGTTAGATCTAAACAAATTTAATTTTTCTCTTTCTGTATATAGGAGTTATAAAGATGTAGGTGTGCTATTATAGATGATTGACAGTACCTGGGATATTGTTAGGTTGTTGTACTATGTCCCTCTGTTATATACCATAACATCTTACATAATGAAATGCTGCAACTATCTCGCTAATACTTTTCATATTCCAATTCTAATTCAGAGGGATAAGTGGTTAGGCACTAAGGTTGTAATAGGAGACAAGGATACCACACAAACTTACAAACTTTTTACTATAGCTCGCACACCAGTTACACAACACACAAATATTAATCTTTTCAAGTAAAAAAAAAAAAACAACACACAAACATGGGTCAAAAAACAATATAGCTAGAAAATGATAATTGAATTGTGGAATATTAATGATCTTCTGGAAAGGAAAAAAAAGAACTTAATAATGCACCTTATATTAAGGTTAAATCTAACATCTTTTGCTCACAAGACACACATATGACCAATGAACAATGGAATAAAGATAGCGATAGATGTTGGATAAAACAAATTATAACAGCAGGAAACGACACAGCATCTAAAGGTACTGCTATCATAATCAAGAAATCCTACCAGGGAGGAATTACAAGTTTCAAATCTGATCTAAATGGTAGATGGTGCTATTTTACCTGCTCCTACCCCAATATTACCATATGCATACTCTTTTTAAACATATATGGCCCATGTTCAAAAGAACTTATCTACTTACCAAATCTATAATTTACTTCTACAGTTCCAAAACTATGACCTTATTATTGGTAGAGACTGGCATGTCTTAATTGACCCTGCTAAAAAACAGATCACATAAAAATAGTAAACAATCATCACTAACCACACTATCTTTAGAAGATTTAATGAACAATTTTAATTTAAGGGATCCATACACTTTACATCTTCATTAAAAATCAATTAAACAATATACATACTACGCATGCTAAAAGACATGGTCTAGAATTGATTTCTTTTTAATATCTGAACCATTATTGATGTTAGAAACTACATATAAAGTGGAACCCAGGTCGATCTCTGACCATTCCAGGATCTCAATTAAATTAAATTGCTCAAAAAACAAACATACAAACCAAATACAAACTAACTGGACCCTAAATGCTAATTTAATAATAAAAAAGAAGTAATGCAAAAAATTACCAAAATTCTTGTCCAATTAGAAACTGACATAACTGACAGTGATATGCCATACAGCATACACTGGGCTGCCATTAAGACTGTTATTTGTGACATACTAATACAAAAAACATATTTTTATAAAAAACAAGATAACAATAAGAAAAATAAGTTAAAAAATCAAATAAAAAAGTGGAAAAACAACTTCAAAACAACTATACCTTTGAGCTAGAAGAGGCCATGTTAAATCTGCAAAAACAACTCTACATGTTACAGATGCAGAATCACTCTATTACTGAACTCAAATTACTTTACAAATATATTGAATGGGCCCAAACACCCTCCAAAACATTAGCTAGATTAATCAATGTTCAAAATGGCCCCTCTAGAATATCTGAAATAAATTACTAGGGTAGATTATTATCCACTGATTCTGATATTATATTAAAAATATTGCAACATATATAGCACAAAAAAAATCAGTTTCACTCTGATCAGTATAAGGACTGTATAAAATACCTAATATTTCCACTGCTACGTGAAACACAACTTAACTTTCTCAAGGCACCCCTCAAAATAGAAGAATCAAATATGCAATCAATAAACTGAAACCTGGCAAAGCTCCTGGACCAGACTACTTTACTGCCGAATTTAATAAAACATTTTCTTTGCAAATAGCAACCATCCTCCTAAGAATGTTCAACTATATCATTACCCATGGCATCTCTGACCTCTATATAAATAACTCAAAAAACATTTTAATTCCAAAACCTAACACTGATAAAACCAACCCGTATAAATATAGAGCTATTGCTCTCATAAATGTTGATATTAAAATACTAACCTCAATACTAACATACAGACTACAAAAAATGCTACCAGCTATAATATCTCCAGAGCAATTAGGTTTTATGAAACAAAGACAGGTATGTGATAACATTCTGACTCTCAACTCAACAATTCAACTACTTGCTAAAGATAAACATCCTAGATACGCATTAACTGTAGAGACCTTGAACGTTTTTGACAAAGTAGGCCATGAATACCTCTTCAAAATTCTTCCCTGCTTTAATATATCACTAGAATTTGTAAACATTGTTCAGGTAATCTACAACAATGCATATACTACACTGCATATTAACAAAATACAATCTAAACCACTTAAAATTATTAATGGGACCAAACAAGCCTGCCCCCTTTCCCCTTATCTCTTCAATCTTTACTTAGAACCACTACTGCTCTATATTAACCAAAAAATATACCATCATATACCTACAATTCAAAATAACATTTTCAAATTTACAGCATTTGCTGATAATCTTAATATATACTTCGAGCTCCAATACACTGACCTACATAAAATTCTAAAGTCCATTAAAACATTCTCACTCATATCAAGCTATGAAATCACTCCCACAAAATCATACATCTTTTCCATTAATCCCTATGTTCATAAAGAATTTTTCTTCCCTGCCTGTAAAATTAGACTAAATTACTCAATAAAATATCTTGGAATTAACTGCAAACACTCATATAAAAATCTCCAGAAAGAAAATCTTGATAAAACGTAGGAAAAAATTGAACAGGATATTTCCAGACAGAAGAACATTAAAGTTTCCCCTCTATCTCGAGCTGCTATTGTAAAAATGAACATCTTGCCTAGATTTCTCTACCAAATGAACGCCATTAATTTAAATGTTCCCCAAAAATTCTTCCATAAAATTAAAACAGCCCCTCTAAATTCATATGGCATCCGAAGTCTATAAGAATAAGTTATGAAAAACATACATCACCTAAAGAAAAATATGGTTCATAGGTTCATAGGTTCATACTAGGCTATCTGCCCTAGGGCATTTATAAGCCTAGCCAGAATGTGTTTGGCTTTCGCCACCCATTTTAAATTTATTTTGCTATGCCCTTTTTCGAGGTTAGTATACTGTGCCTCTGTCTAACAGTGACACAGAAGTGATACCCGGGGTAAACCTATGATCTCCCATCCACTCATCAAGATTCCTCTTGAAGAGAGTCAATGAGGGACTCTGCCTAACCTGGACTGGGATTTTATTCCAGAGTGAAGGGAGCCTCTGGGTTATGAATCTGTCCCTCCAGCATGTCCTATTTATTTCAGTGCTGAGGTTCAAGTCTCTCATGCGTAGCTCAATGGGATTTGGATTTTCTGAGGTGCAGCATGTCCATTAATTCCGGGTTGGACATGGCTTTATACGTCAGGCACAGATCGCCTCTGAACAGGCGGTATGCCACTGAGTAGAGCTGGAGTTTCTTTAACCGGGCAGCATATGGCATCTGTTTGAGCCCTTTGATCCTCTTGGTGAGGTACTTTTGGGGTCTTTCCAGTTGCTGCAGGTGTCTGGTAAGGTACATCCCAAAAGGGCATTGTACTCAATTATGGGCCTGATGAGGGATGAGTAAAGAGGCACGATGACCTCCCTGATCTAGATGTGAATCCCTTCATGATTAGGTGGGCTATATAAAATGTTTTTCTAACCACTTTGGCCACGTGGTTGTCAAATGAGAGATTGCTATCAACTTGGGTCCCCAGGTCCCTAATTACTTCTTCTGTACTTAATGGATTTCCACCTATGTGGTAATTTGTGGGCACTTTGTTTTTGCCAAAGGGGATGACTATACACTTTTTGGCATTTAGCTTGAGGCCATGGCTCTGGCACCAGTTGTCTGTTTCTATGAGGCCCTTTTGGAGGATGCTTGTGTCGGCATAAATTTACCTGATTTCAAACTTTTTTATGATATCATTATTGCTAGTAGAATAATCCAAATTTCTAATTATAATTCATCCAGTCAAGAATGGTCTCCGCTATGGATCAAAATCTGGTCCAACCATCTCAAATCTCTTAACATAAACCCTAAAGCTTTTGCTTTTATTAAACCTGAAACTATCTAAGCAATTAAAATCCACCCAATAATTAAAAATATGATAAATATCTTCAAAAAATGTAATTGCCTCTTTTCATCTTGAAGACACGCTTAAACTAATGCAGCCCATATATCTTAATCCTAACCTCAAACTAAACAATAAGATGATTGGTTTATCTAAATTCCCACAAATAAAAAATATCACGGTAGGGCAAAAATATCAAATGGATAAATGTGCATTACCTGAATTAAGAGCCTATCTAGATGTCCCAAAAAGATATGACACTATGCTATGACAAGTGAAATTAATTATAAGCACTAAATTCTCAAAATTAGTAGTTGAGGATAGGGACACTAGCGTAACCCAACAAATCTTAAAAAGTCTAGTCATTAAGACTAAAATGATTTCAAACACCTATAAACTAATATTGGCCATTAAATCCCAATCTTCACTCTTATTCTCCAATTGCTGGCATGAAAAATACAGTAATATCAACATGGCTCAAAAATCACAAGCAACAAAAAACACACTCAAACTTATTCCCTTTAAAAAACTAATTATCATTATGATAAGTAATAATGCATACTATACATCTGCGATTTAAAACAAATTCAGCTGTAAGTACTCACTTTCCTGTCCTTTCTGCCCTTAGGAGACAGCAGATATTCTACACATATTCTGAAGTTGCAAGAAAGTTTACACATTATGGTGCTCATTAAAAGTAAAACTCAATAAAATGGGCTATGAAAACACAACCTTTTCTTGAGAAACAGCAATTCTCCATATAACACCCAAAAACCTCACAGGCCTTTACAAACACATTTTGATCACAGTATGTGCACTAATCAAATACTATATTGGCAAAAATTGGGTAGATAAATCCAAAATTACATGGGACATTTTTAAAATAATGGCAACCAAATTCATATCATCACATAAACTGGTCACTAGCAATCAAAATAAAATGTTCTATTTTCATAATTATTGGAGTTATCTCCTAGATACTATACTTCAGAATTAATAGGAGTAAATCCCAGCTTTTAAACGTCTACCCCTACCCTTTTCCCCTCTCTACACAAATCCAATTAAATAATGACATAAACCTGAACCATATCAGCTGAAGACCAAATCTAAAGATTAATTTCCAACCTCTACAATCTAAAACCACTATAAACAGTTACATTTTTCCTCTTAACTATCTTTTTCCCCACATCTACCTCTCTTAAACTTCCCCATAACCAAACTAATCACAAAGTGTGGCATCCAATGTAGATAGTTGTAAATAGCTCTGTGTTAATTATACATCTTATTAGTTTCTGTCATATATGCATTATAACACGCAGGATATAATCTAAATATTCATTGGAACACAGAATATAGATACAAGAGCAATACAACTGCGTACACATTATTTCCATTGTAGTTGTTTTATTTCAGTAACTGTTTATGTCTGTTATAAACATAATGTTTCTCTTGCATTGTACTGAAAAGTTTTTGTGATGTTATTTCTTTTATTGCATATACAAATAAACATATTGAAAAAAAAATGCTGTATGCAGATGTGCATTACAGTCAGACTCTGAACAAGAACTTCAGAAAGGATAGGGAACTGGAATGCAAAACTGGGGCCACATGGGGTAAAATTGAGTAGGGTAAGACAGGTGTAATGACAACAACTTGGGGAAATCAGAAGAAGCTAGGAACTGAGATAGAAGGGAAAACAGTAGAATAAATTAAGACCTTCAGTTACCTGGGAGGGGTGGTTGAGGAAAAGAGTAGTCTGAATGAGGATGTCAAAAATAGAATTAGGACTGCAGCCAACTAGCACAGAATGTCTGAGGTAGTGTGCAAGAGAATAATGCCAAATAAGCTGAAACTGAGGTCTAAAAAATAGTGGCATGACCAGTACTAGTGTGTGGTAGAGAAACGTAGGCACTGAAGGCAGAGCACATGAGGAAACTATAGGTGATTGAGATGACGTACATGAGATGGGTTGAAGGATCCACACTGTGGGACAGAAGAAGAAATGAGAACATCAGAGCAGGATCTCAAGCAACTACAATTGCAGAAAAGGTCAAGGAGAGCAGATTACAGTGTTTCAGGCACATTCACAGGAAAGCCGAAGAAAATATGTTGAAGAAGATTTGTGGCATGTACTTGACTAGGCATATGCAACAGTGGTAATGTCCACAGAGTTTTTTTTGCCAAGAAAAGTCAGGTTATTAACATGCTTTCCTATACAGATTGCCTTAGATCCCTGTCTCTATACTCAGTTGTTGAGAAGCAGTCTGTGTTTGGTATATAAAGTATTCTTAGATCCAGCCCTGATGGTGCATTTGCACATCTGCATAATGAGTGGCACCAGAGACACTAGATCCTGGGATTTGAACTTTGCTTCTGACATAAATAGAACATGCTGGTGAGACAGATATGTGACTCAGAGGATTACAATGCTCTGGAGTAGGCTTCTTATCCATGTACCACAGAGTCCATCTCTAACAGTATTCAAAAGTAACTTTGACCATTGGATGGAGAATCACAAATTCATCCTGTGGCTGGTCCCCATGTCTCTTATAGACAGATGTTGATGGTAAACCTTCTCTAACCAACATACCCCCCCACACATAACTTTTTAGTAACCTCCTAACAAACATGCCCCTCCTATCAAACACACACCTCCAATTAGGATGCACACAATACAAGGGGATGCATTTGAGGGGGTTGCTTGGCTAGGCTTATAAAAGCACTGGTGGTCATTAGCCTAATATATACATATGAATCTATGAATGTAAGATCCTCCCTGCATGCCTAGCCCTGTATTATTAAGATTTTGTAGAAGTGACAGAATCCTGTCATATACACAATATGAAAGATGAAAAAATCCTGCCCGCTGTATACATTATCCTTAGACTTGACAGAACACATAAAAGATGAGACAGTGTAACCATCACATGCAAAAACACTTTTGATCTCACTCTCCATCTATTTATGCTCCCTAAAGTCAGTAATTCAGATTTAGTGATATATCTTTTGAAAATAAATAAGCATAAAATATATGCATAGTAGCCTTATACATACTACCTGGTAACAAGGTCCAAATAGCAGGGGACTTTTTTTTGCTAGATGACTCATAACATTCCCAATAAACTATTATTTTGGGAGATCTAAATATTGTTTAGCAAGTCCCAGACTCAGACTCACGTACTAACGTTACAGTTTTTCCCAGCTAATCAAATCTCTCATAAGACACAATAAATATAGTAACAGCTAACCTACACTAGGTTGGATGATATCATCTAGACCAGAGCAAATAAACACCATTGATGCCTTCTGTGATGTCCCACCACTGGACCAGTTATCAAGGAGCCTCAATTCTCACCACTAACACCGGTGGGGGAAGTACAATGAGAGGATGACAGGTACACACACAGTATTTCCAGATACAGCTCTTTGCATCAAGTGCAATTTCCCTTAAGAGCAGACAGAGACCACAGTTAGTTCAGGGCTGGTTTCTCCTTCTTTCTCCAGATCTCCAGTAAGACTCCCCACTGGCACAGCTATATAGTTGAGAACTCAGCTGAGTGGCCAAGCCAAGACCTCTAGCACCCTCCCTGTCCAACCAGTGCTTTGTGTCCCTGCCCAAGTAGCTGACACAAAGAGTTTGATTTATACGCACACACACACACACACACACACACACACCTGGGAAAGGCTATGCCCCCTTTTGCCCAGACTATAAGACAGTTATCACTGTTACCAGCCGGCTGCTTATCAGCTACTTTAAGGCCCTTAACAAAGGGTGTCTAATCTTACTGTGTAATGTTACTGTTACTACAAAAGGTAGTTTGAACAAGAGCAAGGCTATCAGGAATAGTCTACACAGTATCACCAAATAAATGCAAGTACTCTCAGAACTTAATATCTCTAGACAGATCAGCAAAGTCTATATTATATTCTCGAAAGCCGACAATATTAAAGCTGATATTGTCAACATGAGAATGGCGAAAGCGCACAACATCGAACGTGTAAACGGAAATCTATGTAAGGGGAGATTTCCGCTTACTGCAATGTAGTGCAGTCTCAGAGTTGGTATATTTAAGCAGTGGGGGATGTGGGGGTGCATGGGGGCTTGCCCCCCTACTTAAACCCATTAGGGTACTTTTTTCTTTTCTTTTTTTTTTTTGTTTTTATAAGTTCAACATTTGAAGACATCGACCGTATGGTGTTCGATGTTTTCAACCGTCGATCTTATAATATAGACCCGATCAGCTATAGTGAAAGGTTTAAATATATTTAATAATAGATAACAAAGAACAAGAAAATATTCAATACATAATTGCAATGATATCAGAGTTCAAAATCAAAGGAAATATTTAAAACAACATTGCAGGACAATCTCAAATAAATAAAAACATCTAAATTAAGCTTTGCTATATTCCTGACTGTATTTAAGAGAATTGATATACCATAATAATTTGCTTCAGAGCAGGCAAATGTGTTGTGAATTGGTCTTCTGGTCATGTCCAAGACAGACTACAGAATGCTCTGTCTCTCTCAAAGAGTTCTTTAGTAATATCTCAAATATTACTGCTGGGCTAGCTTGCAGAATGACCTCATTTCTCGTCATCTGAATCTATACCAAGTAAAAAACCCCACTGCTGTAAGCTAGAAATATTTAGGAACTATCTGTGAAAATACATAGACAAGGGCTTTTCCTCAGATATTTGGTAAATGGTGGAATTCATTAAACATTAAAACACTTCCAAGACAATACACAAAGCTCCCTAGTTTTAGACATTGTGTCTCTTGCTGCACTGAAACTGAAAGATATCATCTTTTTATATCCTGGCCATAAAGTAATTTAATTTCAACTATTTTTCTGAAGTCAACCTTCTGTATTCCAGTTTTTATTGTTAAAATATGTACATCTAAACAGTTACACTAGTGCATGTGCATGATCTTTGGTGTAGAGTTTAACCTCTGTACAAGACCATTAGTCTGGGAATGGTAGGGGTGGTCTTAAGTTGCTTCACCTCACAGTGCTTCCACAGACAAGCCAGCAGGTTTGACATGAAATTTTAACCTCTGTTAGTCAGTATTTCTTTTGGGAAGCCTACCCTGCTGAAAATCTCTAACAAAGTATTTGACACCTTTTCTGCCTCAATCGAGGAAAGAGCCATCACCTCAGGGCATCTGGTAGCACAATCTACTACCACTAGGATATACTTCTTCCTTGTAGAACTTGGAGTACTCATAGGCCACACAATATCCATAGATATCCCCTGAAATGATTCCTCAGTCACAGGCAAAGGCATCAAAGAGCCTTGACCTTGTCTCCTGCCTTGCCTACTTTTTGGCACTGATCCTGCAGTACCCTGTTACAGCCATGGAAATCTCAAGCCAGTAAAAGTTCTGCACACGTGGTGTGCTTTATGCCCATATGTCCTACAAAGGGAATATCATGGCCTACGACCAGAAGTGCCGGACAGTAGGCTCTAGGCACTACCAACTACTGTATTCTCTCACCCTCTAGCCCTCCCCCAGGGATCCACTCCCTATACAGTAACCTTCTATCCAAGTATACAGATTCCCCCTTTCCTTGAGAATCAGACAGCTCCCTGGCTACCTCCCTCAAGCCTTGTAATGTAGGGTTTGAGAGTTGAGCCTGTTTCAACTCTCTCTTTGTAACACTTCCCAGCTCCCCTTCCACAGGAAGTCTGGGATGTTCTAACAGCAGTGCCTCACTGTCAGCCTGCATCTTGATTGACCATAAAAGAATGAAAAGGTAAAATAGCAAAGCTAATACTTGCTAATTATACGTCTCTTTTTTCCCCAACTCATCTGTGGTATTACATTCTCTATTTGCTAATCAGATTCTCATGTCCTCTGTCCAAGGGACCTTCAGTACCCACAAGCAGCTGTGGGTCATCTTCAATTTCACTGCTACAGGGTAGCACCCACCCTGAAGTAGCCACCTCACCAGTTCTGGCTTCAAGTGTGCAGTCTATCTGGGTCCCACCAAGCTAACAGTCCCAGATGCGGGTCTATATTACATCACTGAATGCTTAAAAAAGGGAACAATGATTAATCGACCCCATGTAAGGAAAAAAAATCGCTGTTCCAAAAAAAAGCAAACAATAAAAAAACTTTAAAACATTACATAAAGTGGGTGGTTGTGCCCCGCACACCCCCCCACTTAAATATACCAACTCTAAGATCGCATTACAGTGTTGAAAATGGCAAAGTAATGGAAACAGCCAAGCAAATTCTTTCCCAGGGAAAGAATTTGCTTAAAAACCGCTTTGCTATTTTACGTTTTCATTCTTTTACAGTCAATCAAGACACATTCGATAGAATGCATCTTTCATCATGTAATAGGAACCCCCACATGCTTGCCGCCAAGCCTGACTGCGTGTAAGCATGCATACAAGGTACTGCATTATCAAAATCATTCCCTATCAGGAAATTTGCAGTGATATCCTCAAACATACCTACTTGCTTGCTTCCTTTTCCATCTTCCCAGTCAAGGTGAACCCTAGACAAAGGTATTTTGAATGAGGTCCCTCCTAAAGCACTGACTGCAGTACACTGCCCAAGCAAGTAGTTCTCCTCTTTAACCATTGCAAGCTTTGCAATAGTTAGGTCAGAGGCTGTGTCTCTCTTAGCAGTGGCCTGTTTCTCATCTAGTAAGATAGGATATAAAGTCTTGTGGTAGTTTGGTAGCCTTGTTGTCTCCAGAAAACTTACTGCAGGCATTCTGTCATTCCCACTTACTGGTTCTACCACCTTTTGCTCCCCACTTTGCCTTCGTGGACATCTATATGCTACATGGTTCCACTGGTTGCATTTAAAGCTTTTAACCATTGGTCCTGGCCATGTACCTGAGCTAGAGGCTTCCACTGCTACTGGCAGACTCTGTCTGGGTGGTTTAGACTTCCCACCATTGGCTCCCTTAGACTCATGAGCAGCACTGAGTATCACTTTCCTGTACAGTGATGCCCTACTTGCTAGGTATACGTCTCCTTTTTTCCCCAACTCATCTGTGGTATTACATTCCCTATTTGCTAATCAGATTCTCATGTCCTGAGACAAAGTGCTAAGGGCTTGTTCCTTCACCAAAAGGTCTGGCAGCCCTTCAAAAGTGGGGAACTGACATGCACTCACCCATCTATGAAAAGAAATTCTTAATTCAGCAATATCTTCACAAAGACTATCATCTGCCTTGTGTCTATGCTCAGAAAACTTTTTTTATAAGCTTCAGTTGTTAACTTAAAACACTCTAATAAACAATTTTTAACAGTGTTATAATTTAACCAATCAGTATCAGACATTTTAGAAATAGCAGATACAGCTTTACCATGGAGTAAGGGGGTCAGGAACCATACCCAGAGCCCTTGGTCAACATTATACTGTTTACATACCCTTTCAAACTATCAAAAGTATCACCTTCTGTAAATTGTGGAAGAAATTTATTGACCTTTGTTGCTTCTGGGGTTCATTTATTCACTTCTCCATTACCTCCATGACCCTGGTGAAGAGTCACCATCTCCTTTTCTTAATGCCTCTGCCTCTCATTTTCCTCAGCTTCCAGAAGTCTCAGTCTCTCTGCTGCTTTTAATTCCATTTCTTTCTCCTGCCACAGTCTCTCCTTTTCTTCAGCCTCCAAATGCTACATTCTCTCTGCTGATTCTATTTCCAAATATTTGTTCTTCAGTTCAAGTTTCTTTAACTCCAGATGGATTTTAAGTCCTCTGTGGAAAGGTTGAACTGTCCATTTTTCTGAGAACTCCACATTCCCAAGGCCAGTCTGGTTGTCTTCCTGATTGCTGGTCTGTGATGCAGCTGTGGCTAAGGGTGCAGTCATTTCTGTTTTAGTCCAGTTGGCATGCACCAGTTCTTTGGCTTGGCACATCTCAGCCAACTGGCTCCTTGTCAGCTTGCCATACTCCTCTGCTGATATTCTTGTCTGCTCTCCCTGACTAACTAAACTATCAAAAAATATAAAACTATTGTGATATGAAACTGAATGTTCACTGTGTGGCTGAATGAAAGTACAAACACCTTATTTAGTTACCACTGTTTACAGTCTACAAGAATTCAATATCCACACCACCACTGAATCCTGATATGTGGATATCCCACCACTGCCAACCAATAAATGTGAAGCCTCACCACTGGACCAGTAATCAAGGATCCTCACTCCTCCCCATTAGCACCAGTGAGGGATGGACAATGGGAGGATGACAGGTACACACACAGTATTTCCAGATGCAGAGACTACAGTCAGTCTAGGGCTGGTTTCTCCCTCTTTCTCCAGATCCCCAATAAGACTCCTCCTTGCACAGCTATAGAGTTGAAATCTCAGCTGAGTGGACAAGCTAAGACCTCCATCACTCTTTCTGTCCAACCAGAGCTTCGTGTCCCAGTCCACGTAGCTGACACACACAATCTTTGAGGTTTGATTTCTGCATACACATATCTGGGAAAGGCCAGCATAGGTTTGCTAGCTATGCCTAGACTATAAAGTAGTTATCACTGCCACCAGCCAACTCCTTATCAGCTAATTTAAGACCCTTAACAAAGGGTGTCCAATCTTACTGTGTAATGCTACTGTTAATACAAATGGTAGTTTGACCAAGAGCAAGGCTATTAGGAGTGGCCTACACAGTATCACCAAATAAATGCAGGTCCTCTTAGAACTTAAATATCTCTAGGCAGATCAGCCACAATGAAAGGTTTAAATCTATTTAATAATAACTAAAAGAACAAGAAAATACTCAGTACATAATTACAGTGATATCAGAATTCAAAATCACAGGAAATATTTAAAACAACATTGCAAGACAGTGCCAAATAAATAAAGAAAAACATCTATATTAAGCATTGCTATACCCTAATAAGGTACTTCAGAAAAAGGCACATGTGTGGTGAATGGGTCTTTTGGTCAGGTCCAAGACCATGTACAGAATGGTCTGTCTCTCTCAGAGAGTTATTTAATTAATATATCAAATATTATTGCTGGGATAACTTGCAGAATGACTTAATTTCTTCTCATCTGACTCTATCCCAGGTGAACCCCCCACTGCTGGAAGCTAGAAGTATTTAGCATCTACCTGTTAAAATACATAGACAAGGGCATTCCTCAGATCTTTGGCAAATGGTGGAAGCTATAAAACAATAAAACACTTCTAAGACAATACAGAAAGCTCACTAGTTTTAAACATTGTGTCTCTTGCTGCACTGAAACTGAAAGATAACTTATATTTATGGCCTGGCCATTAAGTAATTTAATTTCAGCTATTTTTCTGAAGTTAACCTTCTGTATTCCAGTTTTCACTGTTAAATATATATACATCTAAACAGTTACAATAGTGCAGGTACATTTCTATTCTATTTTATTCCAGTAGGGCATGCTCTGGTTACATTTTAAGCACTTTGCAAAAACATTTTTCAACACACACTTCTGTACCAGCAGTTTGATATACACCTGACATGCAGTTCTAATACTTTTGCAACCCAAGTATCTTATATGAATCATGTTAATATTCACAAATGACATATACGTTTTTACAAAATTACAGAAAGCTGGGCTGGTCTTATCTCCTTTTGTGACACTTTCCTTATACAAACACTGACCACCTTTCAACATGTATTGACAAAATCATAGATGTGTATAAAATAACCCTATACATTGTAGTGCCCAACCTATCCATATTTAATAAGGACACCTTCATCTCAAAGCTATCCCACAACAATTGAACTGTACTACAATGCATGCCTCTAGATGACATAATGTCATATTTAATACATTTTTCTCATTATGCTAAATAAATAAAAGAAACCATGCACCTAGGCTAACTAAACAAACCAAATAACTTATGTCACAAACAGACAAAGCCTGGAAAGAATGGAGTAGAAATAAAGCAGTCCTACTGTGCTAATCTCCAGTAGAAATATCAAAACAATACCAATCTGTTCTGGACTACAATAAATAATCCTTTCCATCCCAGCCATAATGCCAACCCTACAAGCTCCCACAGCAGTGCAGACAGCATTGCTACTCAACTTAATACCCAGTTTATTGAAACACTAGTTAGCTTACTCAAAAACAGTTTTGAAACCCCCTTCTACCATACCTACCTATACCAAAATGAAGCCACATTCTTTCACTTTTAAGCCTGTCTCAACATCAACTGTTGAATACTACCTTCAAAGCCTGAAATCCAATACCTTAATGACTTATAATCTTCCATGAAAATACATTAAAACTGCAGCATATATATTGATTTGCCCTGTTTCTGTCATGATAGATCAATCCATGAAAGATGAGTATGTCCCCACTCTCTGGGGGGGGGCATTCATTATTCTTCTACATAAATGTAATACATCCACATATTTCTTTAATTATCCACAATCAAAGTTTCTTAAAAATGCATCCATACTCTGCTCTCAACAAATACATTACAAATAATAATTTATTTTCTCATACAATGCATTGTTTTTGTCTTCATCACAGTACAAACACTCCCCTCGTTAATTTCATCAGCATTGTAAACATTCACAGAAAGACAGTCACCCCTGACTCTTCTCTTTCAGTTGACTTATTTAAATCCTGGTATAGGTTCTCAGCAGAAATTACTAATTAGACTATCTTCTACGACATGATCACACTTCCCTCTTATGAGTACACAGCTACAGCAGGCTGTAAAATGGCAACCCAAATACTGACCACTCCTCCCAGTCTCTTTTGGAGTCCAAAGAGGATCAGTCATAGAAGAGTTACTATTTAACTTATTTACAAATTATCTCCTCACCACAAACAAGCATACCAGCACAATGCAATATGCAAATAACTCAACCCTTATATGCTCAGCTCCAAGCCTTTAGAAATGTCAACCGATTACTCAAGAGTCTTTCTCATTTATCAAGTCATGTTTACAAACCTCTAGCCTAATCTGAAATTCAGAGAAAACTAAGTTAATGCTATTCCTAGCTAAACAGTACCTGGACTAAAAGCAAACTTTTGTCATTACACCAAAAGACAATACTTGGGAAAATTCTTATTTTTTTTTTTGTTCAGAATTTTCTCAGTGTATTAAACAAGGCTCTACATACCTAAATTTCTGGACCATTTATAGGTTCATAGGTTTATAGGTAGGTACTAGGCTATCAGCCCTAGGGCCCATACAAGCCTAGCCAAAAATGTACCCTGGGTTTCGCCACCCAAGAAAATTATTTTCCTGTGCCCCTGTCGAGCAGAGCCACAGAAGTGATCCCCGGGGTGAATTTCCCATTTCCCATCCAATCATCAAGATTTTTCTTGAAGAGTGCTAATGAGGAGCTCTGTTTGACATAGATGGTATGATTTCATTTTTTAGATTTACTTATTATTTTAACAAAAAAAGTGTGAATTATTTGGATACTGCTATTGATAATACTGAAGGGGGTTTTAAGTTTAAAACTTTTAGGAAAGCCACCTTCAGTAATGCATGCTTACCTTTTAATAGTGCTCATCCTTACTTACACAGAAGAAGTTTAATTAAAGGTCAATGTATTAGGGAAGGATGACGTCCACTTGGGTGGATGTTAAAAAAGAAAATGATGTCATCTCCCAAATGTTTTTTTGCAAAGAGGATATTCTAAAAAGTTTATAGATAGAATGATTAAAAAAGTTCTAAATAACTGAGGCATAAAATATAAACCACTTCTAGGTGTTGGTTTTGATAAAACCAAGCAACCCTCCACTATTAGTATAACTTCATGTTTTGAGAAAACTATGTTTATCGTTTATAATAATACCTCCCCACAAGATAAGGATATTGTTAACAAGGACTGGAGTATATTTAAAGTTAATCCTACAGTCTTAGGAATAGTGGAAATGGGTCTGTTATAGTCATTAATAAATAACATTAAGAATTTGCCTTAGGGGCGGAGCCTAGATGGCCAACTGAGAGCAGTGAATTTTGAGAGTTCCATAAACTAGTATAATAATATAGGAAAATTTTATTATTTTCAAGTTTAAAACATCACAAATCTATAGATAAACTGCTAAACTACATATATATCAATTTTGGTGGAGATATACAAAAATGTTCTGTCAAGTAACTTGTAGATATATTGAGTCACTGAATATGAACAACTCAAGGAATTCTCATCCAGATGCTGGTTTGAAAAAAGAACTGCAATTGATGACATCTACCTTACAGGAACTATCTTTGAAGATGGATGGCTTTAAAATGACTTAGAAAACCTCAAATGAAATTCTCAAAAACAGACTGATACTCTTAAGGAACTATTACAGCAACACCATACAAAAATAACAAATCTAGAGACTTCTCTAAATGACATTTCCAAGACAAAGAATTCCAACAAGAATTTCTGCTTAAACAGAATACATGACTGCTTAACAAAATAGATGACTTAGAAAACAGGGAAAGGAGAAACAACATAAGGATCTTTCATCTGCCTGAAAATACTGAAGGAAAATATATTATTTCTTTCTTAACAACCTCGATTCCTGAACTTTTAGACTTGAAAGATGGACTTTAATTTGGAATTGAAAGGGAACATAGAGCACTGAGGAAACCTGCTTCTAACTCAACAAATACTCCACCTATATCCATAGTTATAAAATTTCTTTAATTTTTGGACAAGGAACTAATATTAAAATCTGCTTGGAGAAAATCACCCTGAAAATACAATCAAAACCTGATAAGGTTTGCCAATGATTATTCTTCCAGAATACTAGAACAAAGGAAAAAAGTCTAACCAATAATAAAACAGTTGTAACAATACAACATTAAAGCACAGCTGACCTTTCCAGCCAAGATAAAAATACTTTTTGACAATGAGATGAGAACCTTTAATGACTTAGAATAAGCTACTATATTCATCAAAAACAAGAACATAGTGTCTATCCCAGAAGAAATATAATGGATGTCCCCTAATCTTAAAAGAATAAAAGAAAAAATCCTTGGACTGTTGCTAGAAAGAAGAAAGAATAAACTGATTCCAAGATAGCTGTCCCAAAAAAATAACTCTTACAAATACATCTCTCAAAGTATCAACTAATATAGTACATCACATGTCATATGTTTCTATTTTTAAAAAGGAGGGATTCTTAAACAACTGAGAAGCAGTATGATTTATTCAGAATGTTCAAAATAATTCTTCACAAACAAAGGTCGGTCAAGATGGGTTACTATTTACATTATATATAAGTCAACCAAAGCAACATATAATACAAACATAGAAGTTTCTATTCCCATACTTGAACTCAATGAATACTTATCTTGTTCAATTTTCATTTATTTTACTTATAATAATTTAAGTAATTAATTAACTAATTCAACAAGGTACCATTCATCAGAGTTCAGACTCAAATGTAACAAATTAACATCATATATAATAATAAGTAACAATAAAGTGTTTTGAAAAAAAAAATGTTGTCATGGAGACTAATGCCTTCTTCAGTTAAGGTATGATTTAGAAATGTCATGTATATCCTGGTTAAATAAAAGTAGCAAGCACTTAGTACAAATGTCATCATTATTCTGTCTAAATATAGTTAATATCAATTATGGCAGGTATCACAGTTATGAGTGCTGTTTGATCAATCCTGATATGGTGTGTGTGGGTGTAGCTATGTCTGGCAGCTAGTATAAATGTCATTACTATTCTGTCTAAACATAGTTAATATAAATTATGGCAGGTATCATAGCTTCGAGTGCTGTTTGATCAATACTGATATGGTGTGCAAGGATGCAGCCATGTCTGGCAGCTAGTACAAATATCATTATTATTCTGTCCAAACATAATTAATATCAATTATGGTGGGTATCATTGCTTCAAGTGCTGTTTTATTAAGCCTGATATGGTGTATGTGGATGCAGCTGTGTCTGGCAGCTGTTATATGTTGACGATTTTGTCTTTGTGAAGCTGTGGGTTGTGGCTTGTGATTGAGGTTTACTGATGCTTGTGTATTAGTAAGAGACATTTGGTGTTTTAGCCTGGATCCAGTGGAATGAGGTGAACAGAACTGTGATTTGGGATATTTTGGCAGAGAATGGTTTGTTTGAACATCTGCTGAGTGAGAGGTGGGAGGGCTGGAGGAGTGTGTTGTCTCTTGTTGTGGCTGCTTGTTTTTGTTTTTTTTTATCTGTTTGCTCTCTGTTCTTTTCCTGGCTGCTGCCTCGCTGAAAGGGATAGAATTTAGGCTTGAAGTTGCAGTGAAGTAAAGCTTTGCTTCAGGTGCATTACAAGCCTCTGTTATGCAATACACAGACACACTAACAGAAACAGTTGCTCCCAGGTTGCTCTGGTAATGGAGACAGAGTGACAATAATGCTTAACGGCCCTGAGGAGCCTCCAAGATGATTCTCAGCAATGACGTTTTTGGTTTTAAAAAATATATAGTAAAAGGGCTGTTTTAAACCACATGTGCACATATTGATCTTCTCCCAATACTTTGTTTAGCTCATTAAGTTGATTCTTGATAAAACTAGATAAATAAATAAATAATAAGCTCAATATTATATTTAAAATGTATTTTTGTCCAAACACATTAAGGACTTACATAAAAGTGGACGTCTGAGTTATTGTGAAAGACAAAGAGCACTTGTTCTTGTGCAGTACCCTTTGCAGTGGTCTGGGAGGAAAGCTTACTCATACGTGTTGGCATTATGGGGATAGCTGATTCTAGGGGTGTTTGGGGTTGCTGGGAAGTGCTAGAGAGTCATCTGATTTCCTTTGTGGAAATATCTGTGCGAATGGAAGGTGTGTTGAATGGTTCACTGGCAGAGTGGCCACTGCATGGAACAGGCTGGTAAAATGGAACAGGACAAATATTTTAATAACAGTTTGGAAACACACCACATGAACTAGTGAATGGTATTCTGGCAAAACTGGATGGGCATTGTTACCCATGCTTGAAGTACTGATATGTGTGTATGTAAGGACGGAAATATACTTGTAACAAATAATAAACTAGAAAGGTCTCTTAATTTAAAGTCTATAGACTGTATCAACATGCTTGGAAGGAGCTAATAATAAGAGTAAACATTACAGCTTGTGGTCTCTCAAATAACTAAGCAACAGCCAAAAAAAAAAAGTAAAGACACAATAGTTATGTAATGTATAATTTTAGTAAATCTAAACATAAAATATATAATCATCATATGAGATGAAGCAGTCTGCTGAATTTAGATATTAAAGACAGGATTTAATAATGTGAGCTTGTGTATAATAACACTACTCTCTTAACTTGTCAAAAATAACATACACTACACTGAACATCAAGGGGAAGCATGATGATTTTCTTATATAAGTAAATATGCATAACAAGTCATGCACTTGCTTTATCCTAAATTGTAGTTTTTGTAACCCATCTTGACCATATATAATACTTAAGCAATTACCAAGATAACTAATGTTTTATACATGACATCAAACTGACAAAAGTGTTCAAGAGAAACAAAAGAAGCCTGAACTTGAAATGTCACAGAATGTAACAATCATATTCTGAACAAATAGTATTAAATTGATAATAGACACTCAGTTTAATATCATGGGCTTGAGTATAATAACATTACTGTTTTAACTTGCCATAAATGGCATACACTACATTGAACATCAAGGGGAAGCATGATGATTTTCTCATATAAGTAAATGTGCATAACAAGTAATATAATTGTTTTAACTTGAATTGTGGTTTTGTAACCCATCTTAACCATACATAATACTTAAGCTGTTACCAAGGTAACTAATGTTTTATACATGACATCAAACAGACAAAGTTCTTCAAGGGAAATAATAGAAGCCTGAACTAGGAATGTCACAGAATGTAACAATCAGATTCTGAACAAATAGTATTAAATTGTCAATAATCACTCAGTTTAACCTTTGCTGATTATACAAAATAGAATGTTGCCATTTAAATCTAAAAAAGTTCAGTATATGCCATAAAATGGCAATTCATAGGTTCATAGGTATGTACTAGGCTAACAGTCCAAAGGCCTAAGTAAGCCTAGCCAACAAGGTTCTCTGGCTTACACCACCCAAGAAAGTTATTTTCCTGTGTCCCTGTCGAGCACAGCCACAGAGGTAATCACCAGGGTGTATTTCCTATTTCCCATCCACTTATCAAGATTTTTCTTGAAGAGTGCTAATGAGGAACTTTGCTTGACATAGATGGGTAGCTTGTTCCAGAGTATGGGAAGTCTCTGGGACAGGAATCTATCCCTCCAGCATGTCCTGTTTATTGTGGTGAAAAGGTTTAGGTCCCTAGTGCGTGTAGCTCGGAGGGATTGGGATTCCTTTAGGTATAGCGAGTACAACAGCTCTGGGTTTGACATAGCTTTATATGTTAGGCAGAGATCACCCTGGAGTAGGCGATAAGCTACGGAGTAAAGCTGGAGTTTTTTGAGACGGTCAGTGTAGGGCATCTGTTTGAGGCCAGTAATCCTCTTTCTGAGGTACTTCTGTGGCCTTTCCAGCTGCTGCAGATGTCTTGTGAGGTACATTCCAAAAGGGGCGTTGTACTCTATAATGGTTCTAATAAGTGCCGAGTAGAGGGGAACAATGACCTCTATTTTCTTAGATGAGAACCCTTTTGTGATGAGGTGTGTCATGTAGATGGATTTCTTGACTACTGTTGTGATGTGATTATCAAAGGAGAGACTACTGTCCACATGGGTACCAAGGTCTCTTATCACATGTTCGGCATTAAGTAGACTGCCACCTATGTGGTAGCTCATGGGTACAGAGTTTTTATCAAAGGGGATGACAATGGACTTTTTGGCATTGAGCTTGAGGCCATGGCTCTGATACTAGGCATTTGTCTCAGTGAGGCCCTTCTGTAGGATGTCCACATGATTTGGGGACTCAATTATGGTTCCTAGTTTGCAGTCATCTGCGAACTTCATTAGCCAAAGGCCTTCTGTGTTAGCATGTACTTCAGAGAAGTAGATACCAAACAGGAGAGGTCCCAGGACTGAACCCTGTGATACTCCACTTGTCACTGGTTTGAAGTCAGATTTGGAGTCTGCAACTTTTACAGTGTGGGTTCTGTCAGTGAGCCAATTGGCAACTCATCTTGTGGCGTAGGGATTTATACCTATGTTAGTGAGTTTAGCTATAATTCCAGAATGGGGGATGGTGTTGAAAGACTTGGCAAGGTCAAGATTGGCTGTGTGAACCACCTTACCCTTGTCTACAGCTTTGGTGACTGTCTCAAAAAAGTCAATCAAGTTCAGGAGGCATGATCTGCATTTCATAAACCCGAACTGGGTGGGGTCCAGAGTTTGGAGGTTACCGATGTCTTTGTTTATGAGTTCCATGATGACATGTTCCATGGCCTTGCAGACCAGGCTCGTCAGGCTAATAGGGTGATAGTTCCCAGGATCAGTGGTGGCTCCCCCTTTGTGGAGTGGGATAACTGTTGCTGTGCACCACTCAGTGGGAACAAAGCCTGATGTGAGACTATGACTGCACATGGTGCTTAGGTGAGGAGCCAGTTCGTTCTGAAGTTCATGCAAAATGCAGCCTGTGATGTTTTCCGGTCCCATGGTTGCTGTGTTTTTGGCTTTAGAGAGGGCAGCTTTTACCTGCACAGTTGTGATAACAGGGACTCTGCATTCTTCCTGTATAGATATCGGCCCTTTAGAGGGTGAGAGGGAGTTAAAGTTAGCACTAAACCTATCTGCCAGGACGATGGCAATATCAGTTGGTTCTGTAATTTTTGTGCCATTGTGCTGTAACTCAGAGCAGATCTGGGTGTTGCCATTGAGATTCTTGACATAGCTATAGAATGCTTTGTGGTTGTCCCTAGAATCAGTGGCAATTTTGTTTTCGTAGCTAGCTTTGGAGGATCATATACGGGATCTCAGCTTCTTACTGAGGCTGACCAGGGAACTCCTCCACTCATGGGATTTTACTCTCTTTTGCAACAGTTTCTTCCTTCTGTTGTAGAGTTTGTTTATGACAGGGGACCACCAGATTGGTTTCCTTTTTTTGGAGGATAGTGTCCTAGTTCTGCTTGGGATAGCACGATCCATGCACTTGTGTAAGTGCTTATACAGTGCATCTGTGTAGGATGAAGCAATTTATGAATATGGAAAGGGAACTTGTAATCATTAATCACAATAAGTGAATTTGTTGTTTTTAACCTATAATTTCACTCATTTTATAATAAGAAATGACATATATGAAAATCCTTATGTGTAGGAAATGAGGGGAAGAGGGATGCACTGATAATTAAAATGGACTAACTTTCATCAATGTTTACATAAAATAACTTGATGCTTTAAGTAAGTTAGCAACAAACAAAGTGATTACTTAAATGCTGGCAAACAATGAAATATAACTTCTGATACAGCCAGTAAAATACATCGTATTATAAACATTAGGTATACATATTATTACCATCTATTTATATTAAGTAATTAGTTTTGAAAGACTTCATCAATAAGGGCGAATATGTTAAATAACTGTGTGCTATAATCGTTTACTGAGGGTTTATATATGATACGTCCTGCTTTACTATGATTGAATTGCTTGTCATCTGTCTTTCATGTAAATATTAATTGCTTATACAATAAGTAGACATTTATATTCTATTAGAATTCTGTCTAATCTACTATAGCACTATATCTGTTCAAAATAATATAAATATTGCTTATTCCTATTACAAATACTCTCCATATGATAATTCAATTTATGGAGCTCAGATATTCTGGATTGTCAAGGTATGAGTGGTAATCTAATAGACTTAGGTTTATCCATCAGATTAGGAACATTTTTCATTCCATGGCTAGTGTGGATCTTAGTTTTGTTAACATTTATTAATTTAAAATTATTTCACAAAAACATTTTTAGTATGCCTCACCAAAACATTACATTATTGGTAAACACTCAAAGTATAAAACTTATAATTTCCTTTAAAAGCTCAGCATATACTTTATAGTTATCAGAGGAAAATGTATAGTTATCAGCGGAAAATGTTTAATAGTCACAATAAATAAAAAAAAAAAACATAGGCTAAATAACCTAAGATGGATTTAACTTTATTATCTTTAAATGCCAATGGCTTAAGCAATCCTAGCAAAAGATCAAATCTACTGAAATATTTAAAACTGAACAAAGCAAAATTGTCTTCTTTCAAGAAACTCATTTCAAAACAAAGAACCAAAATACTGGACAGAGAAGGGCAAAGTACTATGGTGGGGAACCCAACTTTATTTTTTGCTAACACAAAAAAGAAAAACTTGGCATTAATACATGAGAGAGTATGTTTATACAGTGCGTTGTTGACATTGCACTTATTAATATCATTCATGTGTTCATAAATTCTACAAAGTACTGACTTTTTCAAGTTTACATACCATGTTGATTCCTCTGCTCTCCACTATTTAGATGTCATGCTACAGAAAACTGATTTGGGTTTCAAGTCTGTAATTTACAGAAAACCCACTTTTTCCAACACATAATTAGTTACCATAGTACATTTCCTTTTTATCAGAAAAAGGCATCATCAAGGGTCAGTATGTACATATTTGTCGTATGACCTCTGATGATTCTGACTATGTTCATGAATGTAATATGTTGCAACAAATGTTCCTTGAAAGGGGTTACCCTGATGATCTCATTGATTCTATTAGAGCAGAAGTTACACATGGTAGAAACAGTATCTATAAGCCTATTCTAGGTATGGGTACAGACTTTTTTAACCTACATAGCTGTACTGGTTTGATTGAGGCTTGTAGTAGGGCATTTATAACCAATTTTAGTTCAAATGCCCATCATATTAAGATATATATTAATACATGAGTGGGATACATTTTCAGGTTTCACTGATTTACCAAATTTAAAAGGTAAACCTATTAAGGTTGTGTTCAGGAAGAGACAATATATAAAAAAATTTACTAGAGTTGGTGAAACATGATAATGTCTTCACACACAGAAAGAAAGGTACTTATAAATGTGGGGTGTGCAACCAATGTACTTTTATTATTAACAAGGAAATGGTTATATTATCCAGTAGAGCCAAAACATTAACTGCCAAAACTTATACTAACTGTAATTCCCAGGGCCTGGTCTACTTGGTTACCTGTGGGGGCTGCGATAGTTTCTACGTTGGCAAAACTGAGAGACATCTGAAACGTAGAATTTATGAACACATGAATGATATTAATAAGTGCAATGTCAACAATGCACTGTATAAACATAATCTCTCATGTATTAATGCCAAGTTTTTCTTTTTTGTGTTAGAAAAAAAATAAACTTGTGTTCTCCCCATAGTACTTTGCCCTTCTCTGTCCAGGATTTTAGTTCTTTGTTTTGTTTTCTGGACTGAGACTCTTTACTTGGTTATTCATTTCAAAACAAATGACAATTACAAATGGAATCCAAAGTAATATATGATATTAGTGCAATCCACTTATAAGACAAAGACAAAAGGGGGTAACAATTTTATGGAAAACAAATGTAATTAACCTAGAAATCATTTATAATTATGAAGACAAAGAAGGCCTTATGGCATTAGTAATAGTTAAATATAATAACAGGAAATGGACCCTAACCAATCTCTACTGGTTCCCAAGCATTGGAACAGGAACTGTTAAAAACACTTGGATTTCATTTCCAATAATTATAAAGGCAACTTAATACTAGGAAGAGATTTTAACTGTATATTTGATATTTCTGAAACTACAAATAAAAGACCGCTGCATACAACTGCTTTATCAAAAGCTTTAAATAAGTGGGTAGAATCATTTCATCTTGTAGATACTTTCAAATTTAAAGAAGATAAATCTTTGTTGTTTTCCCATCAAAATCACAGATTTGGTACCCAAACTAGAATAGATAAAAAATTTGCTGCCGATGACTTACACTCTAAATTATTAATTTCTCAATTGCTCCCTGCCTCTTTTCAGACCACAATTCATTGATACTAAAACTTCAAAATGGGTACAAATCATTAATCTTTAACTCTAGACTTCCAGCATATATAACTAAAATTAAAGAGTTCAAACCATGGTTATTACCTGAATGACAGTTCTTCTTAGATATTAATTACACCACAGAGATAAAATAATGTTGTGGGACTCATTACAAGCTTACATATATGGTAAAACCCAAACTTGGCATAAAAAAAAATCAGATAATGGGATTCTGAATTATCAGATCTACAATCCAAATGTTTGTCAGTAAAAGCTGTAAAAAATCAAAATCATTTGGAGATGAAAAATCAAGTAGAAGTATTAAACAATAAATACAATGAAATTCTAGCACACAAAACTAGTTTAGCTTTAGAAACGTTAAAAATGAATACCTTGGTCACTTCTCCTAAATTTCTATATAATTTATCCACAAGAAACAAAATACAACCAAAAGCTAATAACATTAAAAGTAACTTCCATGAAAAGAAAGGGAAGGATGTCTCAGATATAGGTGACATTCTTGATGCTTATAGAAATCACTATATGGAACATTTCCAAAAAGAAAATATACATATTGATCGATTAAATCTAGATAGGGTTGGGAGGGTGGCCTAATGGTTAAGGTGTTTGCCTTGTAAACACAAGGTGCAGGGTTTGAGTCTCACAAGGGACAATTGGCTAGGCTTAAAATGGCTAGCAAGGGCAGTTAGCTTAGTACTAACCTATGAACCTATAGATGAAAAATGTTCTAATCTTAAAAAAAAAAAAAAAAAACATAAAAATTAAAACTAGATCTGCAAGCACCCATATCCTACAAAGAAATTACAGATACAATAAAAGAGGATTAAAAATAAAAAAGCTCCAGGTATAGATGGCATAATTATGGAAAAATATAAACTTTTTCTTTCAAAGATACTATCCCTTTTCCTTCAAACTCTGTTAGAAATTCAGTCACAAGCTTTAAAACCACCTTCTTGGAGATATTCCTTAATCGCACCAATCCTAATGGAAAACAGATCCCCAAACCTCTGTATCTCATATAGACCTATATCATTATTAAATAATGACTATAAGATATTTATGACAATATTAACTAACAGAATGAAAATATCACTATCCAAAACAATAAATAATGATTAAACTGGATTTATATATCATAGGCACACACATGACAATATTAAAAGGATAATTTCTCTTATTGATTATGCTAATAAAGGAAATAAAGGAACACTCATAATTGGCTTAGATATGGAAAAAGCCTTTGATTTTCTAAATTGGGACTATTTATTCAAAATTCTGGTGTTATTTGAATTTCCTCCTTCCTTTGTTCATCTACTAAAGAATATATATGCAAGTAATTTAGCGTATGATATGCTAGGTCCTTATACCTCTGAATCTATACATATAACAAAGGGTACTAAACAAGGATATCCCATTTCACCGATTCTATTTGCTTTGGCTATTGAAATATTGGCAGATTCAATACATAACAATGCAAAAATCAAAGGATTAGATGTTCATGAACAATACAATTGAAAGTAATGCTCTTTGCTAATGACATATTATTAACATTATCCAATACAAAAGAGACATTAGAAGAATTAGATATTTTAATTGACACATTTTACAGGACTTCAGGACTCCAGTTCAATAAATCAAAATCAAAATTTTTATTTAGAAAAAAAAAGAATTGCAGATGAAGGGGAATCACATAATAGGGAAACAAAGATCTACCTTAAAATATCAAGGAATTGAGTTATGCAGGGATAATAATGAATTAGTCTCAAAAAACTATAATAATATCATCAATACAATTAAAATCTCTGTGGAAAAGTGGAACAAATAATATTAACATTTGAAGATAGACTACAGTTAATAAAAAAATGGTTTTACTACCCAAGATTCTATATATAGCTTTGGCAATGCAACTGTTACCAGAAAGGAATATACTCAAAGAAATAAATTCATGTCTAATAAAATTTTTATGGTTTCCCAAAAGAAACAATAGCTTTAATACATCATATCAGACCATGGAAACAGGGAGGATTAAACTTTCCTGATATAGAAACATATATAAAAGCATCACTAGCTAAAAAATCTCAGATTGGATAAGTCCAAATTATTATGCAAATTGGAAAGAATTAATAACTGTACTATCAATAAATGAATTTGATTTACAAAACAAATTTCAAATAGATAAAAACAATTTGCCATGGTACATATTATGTATTAGTATGCAATATAACATAACTAAGCCCACTAAAACTCGCATGATTAATTATCACATTGACTCATTTAGGAAAGTTATTAATGCAAATATAGATTAAAAAATCTGGTTTGATCTTTTGACACCATTCATAGTTACAAAGAGCTATCCACATAAACTAAACAGAGAAATAGTTAATTCCTGGGAAAAGAAAGCATTTGTTTGTTGGTTTCAGCATATCAAAGAACTAAAAGTTCTGGATATGCAAACAATTGAAACAACATACAAAAGTCCACAACAAGATTAACTAACTATGCAAAGCATTTTGACATATTCACAATATTTATGCTGAATAATTAGCAATTCTTCATTTAAAGAAATACCTAAACTTACGAAAGACCTATATGAAATCATATATAATGATTATGACATGGGAAATAGTATTTCCGAATTTTACAAGATATTGATAAATTATAAAACAACACCCAAATCCTCTTATTTGAATTATATAACAAAAGGACACTCATTACAGTTAACTGAAGAGATTAAATCAAATATTTTATTATCAGTAAAACATACATCCTTTAGACAATACTGGACAGTTTTTAATTGGAAATGCTTGCAGAGAGCACTCTTAACTGCAGATAGAATTACTAAAATTAATTTTTCCACAAAGGGAATAAGGTTGGAGGTCTGAGCAAATACACAATGTAGATTGAAATAACATTTTTTTCGACTGTGTTAAAATTAAGCCATTTTCGAATGGTATTAAAAACTTTTACAAGCTTTATTTAATGAATCATTTTACTTATCTAAAGTTGTAGTATTATTAAATGTGTATGAAGGTCCTCATTTGAATGAGTCAAATATGTATCTAGTATGGACCATACTTGCAATCTCAAGGAAGTGTATAACAAGAATATGGAATACAAACATAATACCAACTTTGGAATACTTCTACAGCCTACTGAAGACCACAGCATTGTTGGAAATTAAAATTAAAGAATTAAGGATTCATCCTACACCATTTATTAACAATCCATGGAAAAAAGTCTTATCATTGATGACACTTTACAATAACTGAACAGATACACTCCGATAACTGGATTGTTATACCTATAAAGTAATTGTATATACTGAGTTCTTTTATAGTGTCAGGCTGATGTAAATAGTGCATATAGTTATTTAAGATGTTATATACAAATACCATGGAATTTATTCAACTGTATTTGAAAAATAAAAAAAAAATTGAGATAAAAAAAGAATTTACCTTATATGCCTTTAGTCAGGAACAACTCTTTAGGATGTGCAAACAGAAATTTTATTCTTACAGCGCTGGGAGTCAGTCTTCATAGCCTTGATGAATGCATTCTCACTTTACATACAAAAACATCTTTTTTTATACATTTTCTTGTCAAACTGGTCATGCAATTTCATTACATTACAATGACTGTGTCCTATAGAAAACTTTGCAAATGTCCTCATTCATCATAATTTTCACCCCAGACTTCACGTGAACACCTTCCTACACATGATCCACCTGCTTCCAAGGGGTCTTGTTTCTGACCTTGGATGTTTCAAACTTGCCCTAGCAACAATGCACTCCTAGCCTGGAGGAGTCAGGCTAACAAATTCCTTTTGTAGTAACTGCAACACATACTAATCTCTCTTATTACATACTAAAATAATGCAGTTAAAAAGACAGCAATACTGTGGCTTATGAAGCTGTATTTTTCCCAGCCCTGCATACAGATTATATCTGCTTTTTAACAGTCATATTATAGCATCATTAATAAACTAAAATTAATATACATTTTAATAAGCTGGTCTTGTCCCATAACAGTTTCCTCCCTCTGACCCTATTAGTGCCATACCATACATATAATTATATTTTTAATTTTCTCAACTTGATAAAATATGCCTCAGCGACATAGTAGTCGTCATCATTTCTTTGTCAAACTAGAACTGTCATTGATTTCTGCATGCAGTGGCATTTCATGTGTAGGTGTGGTTAAACATCTTGTAATCACAGCCTTTAGTCTATAGAATGCAAAAATGATTACAAATATAATAAAAAGTACAATGACAATACCCTGGATTATGCTAAATTCCAGGTTACCAAAAATACTGTCCAACCACCCAAAAAGTGTCAAATTTGTGGATGTCCTGTTCAACTCTTTGGCCCTTTGTTTCATGAAGTTTGCCAGTTTTTCCTGTTCATCATGATATTCACTAATATATGAACAGCAACAACTCCCTGTGAGGGCACATGACCCCCTTTTGCAGCAAGCATTATATCAAGTGCCATTTTATTCTGTAACACCACAGTTCACATTTCAGTCATTTCTCGATTTGCCATTTTGATATGATGTGAAGTTTCATTCGCCACCTCCTGTAGAATTTGGGCAAGTATGGTGATTTCAAGCATTGTCCTTTGCACTCCATACCCAGGATTAAAAATTGAAAATACCTGCTCCGTCCAGTGGATTGTTCATTTTTTTCTCAGACTACATGCTGGTGGGTGTCTGAAACATTGAATACCTGGAGTAATATAGCCTACAAACCAATATCCAGTCTAGATTGTGGGCAACCAGGGGTAGACATGATCACCACAGATGTGGTAATGGTCACTTATCATGTCCATGCCACACCTCAGTCATAGCTTTTTAAGTGCAAAGAGTCTAACATGCTTTCATGCCTGGTGTCATTACATTTTCTTTCTCCTTCTGGTACAGTCCCATTTCTGGCATAAAATTTGGATCCATTATGTGTGGTTGTAAGTTAAAGAGACACAGACTTTGAAAATCAGTTACATTACACCAGGTTAAGCTGATGTCATTAAGGTCCTTTTCAAATGACTCCAGAATTGCAGGGATGGTAATCATAGAATCCCTGCCTTGGAATGATGAGGTATATGCAAACATATCCATCAGTTTGTTTTGTTTAGATTTTTGGCATATTGCCGAAGGACCATCAAGAAACTGTTTTCTCCTGACCAGTTTATAGAAGGGAACAGCAGCAGAAACAAAGCAAAAGTATCGGTTGTCACTGGATTCATCATGGACTGCTACTAATGCTAACCTTCTTACTGGGCAGATGGTTTATCTGTCACACCTCAATCTCCCTCTGTTGGCTGCGATGATTCGTCTAGGATCCCACATGATAGGTCTTCTTGCAATGAGATAAATGGATCCTCATTGGTAGTCCTATACAGAGAACTGCAGTCAAAGTGGTGAGCAGGACATTAAAAGGCCCTTCCACCTCGGGCTCAGGCAGTTCTTCCTCTGAAAATTTTTCACATACACCAAAACACCCAGTTGTAGTTGATGACAGGGTTGGTCAGGAGGCTTTGGTAATGCTGCTCTTACTGTTCGATGATATTGCTGCAAGATATTAATGAGTTTCCTACAATAAGAAATCATAGCATCATCTGACAAAGTTATATCAGCATTTCCCAGTGGAGGGATAGCTGGAAGGGCCATGGGTCTCCCCATTAATATCTCATATGAACTCAATTTCCTGGTGGCATTCGGTGAGGCCCTCATACTCATTAGTGCTAATTTTAATTTTAAGTGTCCCGTTTACCCTGTCTACTAATCCAGATGACTGGGGATGGTTAGGCAGTGAAGACTCAACTTAGTATTGAAAGCTTTACATAACTCTTTAAACAGATTCTTATTGAAATGAGTTCCCTGGTCACTGTTAACAATGCTGGGTATACCGAATTTTGGTATATAACCAGATAACAATTTTTTAATAACTGTGACTGCATCAACTTTGCGACATAGGTAAGCTGTCACCTATGGTGAGAACATACACACTACCACCAAAATAAATTGTAAATTATTAGTCTTAGGCATCTGGATGAAATCCAGCTGTATATTAACAAAAGGTCCCCAGGGTGGAGGTAAACATGCAGATTTGCTGTTGGCATGTTTGCTTATGTTATATTTCAAACAAATACTACAATTTTATACATGCTGAAGTATCAAAGAGGAGACATGAGGGGCATACCAACTTTGGGTAATTTGATTAAAGAAAGCTGTCTTACTTGTATGGGCTGTTAGATGATATGCCCTTACTAGGTAAGGTAGCAAAGAGACATTGGCAACCTTCAAACACTGGACCCACCCCAGTTTGGGTTTGAAGGGGCGATCTCTGTCTCCTGAACCTGATTGCATTGTACACGCTCCAGGATCTAAAACTTTCATCACAATAAACAAAACATGCTGGAGGGAGGGTTAGGTTCCCCAGAGAGACTCCCCACTCTGGGGGTATTGCCCCATACATGTCAAGCAGAGTGCCTCTTTTGACCTCTTTCAAGAGGAACCTTGACGGTTGGATGGGAGAAAGAAAATTCACCCAGGGATCTCACGCCAGTCTGCTGCAGGACAGGGTCCAGGAAAAAGTATATAATGTGAAAAGGCCTGGGAATTGGAGAGGGCTATAGGCTTAGCTAGGCCCTAGGCTGATAGCCCAAGAGGCAGTTGCCAAAAGTCAGCCGTCTGAATGTTGCCATATGCCTTCAGAGGATTTTTTACATCCATTCTTGAGCCACCTCAGAATTTTTCCCTGTGATGCTTCAGCTTGAAAGCCTGACAACTTTGCAAAATCAAGCACATCATTACTGTTGTAGTTTGTTATCGTTAACATACACAGATGTTTACAACAATTTACTACTGCTTGTTTAGCAGCTTGGTCTGCCAAATTATTAGCTTTGATGACAACATTTTGTCCCTTTTGATGTGCACAACATTTGATTACAAACTGCTTTTTATGTAACAAAAGTATATTTAACAATGATTTTATTTACCGATTTTTTAATTTGATTTTCTGAAGAGGTCAAAAGCCCTCTCTTTCTCTCCAAAGTTGCCCAAAATCATGTACCACCCTAAAAGCATAATGGCTGTCTGTAAAAATATTGGCCACCTTGTCTTTGGCTAACTCACAGGCTTTTTGCAAAGCCACTTGCTCAGCTACTTGAGCAGAGTGAGCACCCTCTAATCTTTGTTGCAACAATATTGTTTCTTTGGTGCAGACTGCTATTTTCAAGATCAACTTTTCTATTTGATCTCTTTCACAGGAGCCATCCACAAACAGATGCATGTCAGAATTGGGTATAGGAGTGTCCTTTAAGTCCTCCCTAGGAGAAAGCAAATAGTTAGTTACACACACACAATCATGCTCTTCACCATCCTCAGCAGTAGGCAACAGACATGCAGGATTTAGAACAGGACAGCGGATCAGAGAAATAGATGGATCAGAAAGGAGTGTACATTTATATCTAGTTAGATGTGCAGTTGAGAGTAGCTGAGTTTTCATTTTAAGCAAAAGATATGACACAGAATGAGGGACAGCTACTGCGAAATCATGCCCAATCACCAACTATTGTGCCAGATTAACTAGAATGGCAGCAATGGCAACTGCCCTTAAACAAGGTGGAAAACCTTTTGCAACAGCATCAAGTGTTGTGCTGTAATAAGCCAATGGATGATAGCTGTCAACATGTTTTTGTGCAAGTACTCCTTGAGCAAATTCACTTCTTTCATGACAAAATAAAATAAAAGGTTTATCATAATTTGGTAACTCCAAAGCTTGGGCAGTCACTAAAGCTTGCTTTAAGTTTTGAAATGAATTTTCCTTTTCACTGTTCCAAAGGAGAGGCTCTGGTGTATTTTCCTTTAAAAGATTTGTCAAAGGTTTGGCAATTTTTGTGTAGTCAGGGATTCACTGTCTATAGTATCCTGTCATACCTAGGAAAGACCTAAGCTGTCTCTGAGTAGTTGGATGTGGGGCCTTAGATATTGCAAAATATGAGATGGTAACACTTGCCTGCTACCCTGGGATATTAAATGATATTAAAAGACTCTGTTGTTTCTCAGACCCCTACCTTTTGGTCTACTGTCCATTGGACATGCAGTTTGCATGTTACTGGTACATCTCAGACTGGTTTCCCTGTTCAATCTTTATCTTCTGAACAGGCATCTGCAGTCAATGAGGGTTCTTCTTCCTATCCTTCTCAGATAGCTTCTACTTCCCCAGCAGGGGTATTAGTATTTGACACTCCTGTATCTCTGAAAGGTAGGGGTTTGAGGAACAACCGAGTCTTGTACAAGAGGTACCCATACTGGTGCATAAGGGGTTGGAGGTGCAGTAGCTACTGCATGATTATCATCCTCTTCAGAAGTTTCTGCTTTTTGGCCATTCTCAGTTTGTTCCAAACCTGCTAAGACAGGATAAAGGGATCGCTTTTTACTGGTCTGTACTGCCTTTTTAACTTCTTTTACTTGTTACAAAGATTTTTTATTAACATTTTGCAATCCTCTTAATGCTGACTCCTTTTTCCTTTTAAGTGTTTCACTGTACCAAGAATAAAAATGTTGTCCTTTGTTCCCCACTTACTTTGCTTTTCTTTTCTTCTAAAATACCATGCAATGTCAGCAATTTAGTCTTATTGTAAGTTCCATTTAATGGAAATACCCCACCAGAGCAATTCTTAGTAAGCTGAAACCAGTCATGCAAATGTTTACAACTTTCCTTCCCATAGTTAAAATACATAAAATATGCAGGTGTTCCCTTTTCAGGGATTTGATCATGCTTGCTTATCTTTGCTGTCATTTGCCTTATTTCATAAATCAGTAATAATAAAAATGTTAGGCTTACCTTACAACTCCTGGATCCTGGCAGTTCCAAAGGCAGAAAATAACTATAGTAATCCACACACCATACCGGGAGGGAAAGGTAGGAAGTCTGTTGATGTGCAGCAACAGAGGAGATGTTTTGATCAGCCTTTTCCCACAGCACCCCCTTGCTTTTGTCCCTGCGCAATTTCAAAAGTTACAGCTCCTGCATTGCGGTCAGGATAATGGGCCGGATAGGTACTGTGTCCAGAGCTGACCACTCTTTTGGACTCTCTGGGGTTACTTTCACACGGTCACACTGTTAAGTCCCAGCCTTGCCTTGGGCTCATGAATTTATTTTAACAATGCATACCTCTATGTCCTATCATGTGGTAGGCTCATTAATTTGTTTTAACTGTATATAGTCTACATCCCAGTCATGCCATGAGCTCATGAACTTGTTGTATAGTCTATATCCCAATCATGCAGTTGGCTCATGAACTTGTTTTAACTTTACAGTTTACGTCCCAATCATGCGGTGGGCTCATAAACTTGTTTTAACTTTATTTTTAACTTTTAGCTTTTTCTTTCTTTCTCTCATACATTCATACATTGACAGAAATAAAAGCATCTCTCATACTTCTTACCTTTCAATCCTGAGGGTACTGCCCTCGACACAAGGCGCCTCCTTGTGTTAATTTGTCCTTTACTGTATGTGCACATACATTTGCTATACTCATTTACTGTGGCATCCTCCCACTATTACTTGTATACCTTACACCACTCAGTCAAACAAAAACACAGTCATGCAATTATACTACAAACACAGTCATGCACTTCCATTTGTTAAAATTGTCTAAAAAAAAAGAAAGAAGAAGAAAAATACACAAACCAAGCCTTTCTCCCTTACAAAACAATTTCCCTGCCAAGGCTAATATGTTTGCACACCCTGAAAAGCTGCACATCTGAGTCTCTGAATATTCCATACAAAGCAGTGTGGAATTCATAGAAAATCTGTGATGGGCCCTATTCCAGAACCGCCCTATAGCAATACCAAAGTTCAGATCTGATTCACAGCACCCGATTGTTATAGTCATAAATAAATAGCATTAAGAATTTACCTTATATGCCTTTAGTCAGGGAAGTAAATATTGTGGGAAGAAATAGCCAAGGAATTGTTATGGCTAGGTTTGTATAGGCCCTAGGGTCAATAGCCTAGTACCAACCTATGAGCCTATGAACAACACTTTAGGATGGCAAACAGACATTTTATTCTTACAGCACTGGGAATCAGTCTTCATAGCCCTTGATGAAGCATGTTCACTTTACATACAAAAAATGTATTTTTATACATTTTCTTATCAAACTGGTCATGCAATTTCATTATGTTACAATGACTGTGTCCTATAGAAGACTTTGCAAATGTCTTAATTCCTTGTGATTTTCGCCACAGACTTCAAGTGACCACCTTCCTATACATGATCCACCTGCTTCCAATGGGTCTTGTTCCTGACCTTGAATGCTTCAAACTTGCCCTAGCAGCAATGCACTCCTAGCCTTGAGGAGTTAGGCTAACAAATTCCTTTTATATTACTGCAACACATACTATTATCTCTTATTACATACTAAAATAATGCAGTTTAAAAGACAACAATACTGTGGATTATGAAGATGTATTTTTTCCAACCCTGCATACAAATTATATTTGCTTTTTATTAATCATATTATAGCATCATTAATAAACTAAAATTAATATACATTTTAATAAGCTGGTCTTGTCCCATAACAAGTCTAAGGTTTCTGTATAACATGGGAGGGAATTTAAAAAGTATGTTTGAAGCTACTAACACAAAGGATGAGCAAAATAATGCTCAACAAGGTACCAGGAGGTGTGATTTTTATAGTCAATGTAACTACATATTGGACAAGGAAAGTATAAAACTTGAGAATGTTTAAAGTAAATGTAAAATGAATAAAGTGGGATTGTAGTAGTTTCAGGGTTGTTTGCTTAGCTGTCTGAATGATGTGTTCAAGCTTCTACAATGGGATAACTGAAAGACTACTTAGAAAGAGAATGAAAAAGAAAACAGCTTACACTTGCAGCGTAACCAACAGCAGCAAAACAGTGGAAAATAAATAAGAAACAGCCTCGGTTACACACAGCAGGAAAAAGAAAAATAACAAAATGTATTATGTTAGCACTTTCACGGTATTCACCGCTTCATCAGACGTACTTCTGATGAAGTGGTGAACACCGTAAAAGTGCTAACATAATAAATTTTATTTTTATTTTTCCTGCTGTGAGTAACTGAGGCTGTTTCTTATTTATTTCCACTTAGAAAGAGAATACAGGTGTGTGATTATTATAGTATTATAAACAAAGAAATGTTAATAATGCCCTGTACAGCATACATAATGAATTTAAATTTGGTACCGTGGAGAAAATTGAACTGATCCCACATGTAGGGGACTGAGACAACAGGTTAGAATATAAGGTGCTGCTTTGGCAATTCAAATTAAATGCCTTTTCACATCCTGGCCTGAATGATAATATTTCTGTTTAATCTGTTTTAAGATTTCATACAATTCATTTGTAAAAACAAAGATATATTAATGATGTTCTGTACAAGCACACACTATTTGACAGCACACATAATGAATTTAAATTTGCTATCTTGGAAAAAATTTAACTGATCCCATATGTAGGGGACTGGGACACCAGGTTAGAATATAAGGAGCTGCTTTGGCAATTCAAATTAAATGCCTTTTCACATCCTGGTCTGAATGACTATATTGCTGTTTAACCTGTTTTAAGACTTCATACAATGAATTTATAAAAAAATACAACTTAAAAAGATGCATTGTTTATTATTTTTTTAAAGAAGGACTGGTATTATATTTATTCATCAATATTTAATGCTAATTTTAAAACATATAATAATACATTTGAAATTGGTTTGTGTACCTTTAAAGAAATAAGTTAATGGTTTAACTGGGGAAGCTATTTTATATAAAAGGAAGTGATGTTTGATGTTTATTTATTCAGAAATAGTCCCAGTAGTAGAGGGACAAAATGTAATGAATGAATAAAACATTCCTTCATTAATAATTTAGTGAAACATTTGTTTATCCTGCTGCTTTTGATCCAAAGTGACACCTTTATTCTTGGTAAAGATGTAAACATGCCAGCCACACTCTATGCGGCAATCGAGACTCTTCTTATCTAAAACAAATATTTTCAATTTTGCCCACTCCCACTTCCTCTTGTAGAATCGGATTATCAGAAATCTCTTTCTTATACCAAGACAGCCACATTTCTTTTAAGACTTTCTACACCACCTTTCCTGTCTAACAAATAGATTGCCAGTATTTTTCTTTACTGCAAGGCAGGCAAACTGCTTTCCCAATATTTTTTATCTATATTTCTAGAAGTAAGCATAAGTTTCCCATTTCTCTAAGAAAACTTTTCTCTTGTCATTCCTCCATTTCACTCATCTTGAAAAAAGTTTTTTCTAGTAATCTCCATGTGTCCTTTTCATTTAATGCAGTCATATATTGACTAAAGATATGGTAACCCCCAACCTCCTATACTTTCGTGAGACATAATTCAGGCCCTCCCATACCTTGTTTCTTTTCTTATCTAAATAAAAACTCTCATAGTTTCCATATATTCTTCTTATACTTTTGCCCTTTGCATTTATAGGTGTATGTTTGGCAGTATGGGTAATAAGAGGGAAGATCATCAACTTTGACACATCTACCCTTTCTGGCAAAAGGTATGCTCTGCTCACCCTTTTATCCAGCATTTTCTGACTATGCTGTATAGCTCCAAATACTACTTCATTATTTTACCTTTCCCTTTCATGTAGCTCTTTAGTCTTAAAAATCTTGCTCTACTTTCTTGGAGAACTGCTAATTCTAAAGCATTTCTCTTCTAACCCAATACAGAGGCAATACAAATTGATTTGCATGCAGTTTTTAGTGAATACATTTACACTTTACAGTGACAGGGTATCCGTCTTTCTCCTTGTCTGCAATTCACACTTCATTCTCTGAACTAATACTTGAATAACTAACAGAAATAAAGCAGGTGAAAGGGTCAATCCTGTCTTGTAATCTACCAGTCTTTGTAGACATAGATTGTCCTATCATTTACTGATACTGCCAATATCTGATTGCTGCATAAATATATCTCCCTTTCCACAATGGATGCCCTTTATTCAAATTCCACTAATATCCTCTCTAGAAACACCCAGCTAGCCATATCAAAGGCTTTCCTAGTATCAGGCAAAGCTATTCTGGCCTGAGCCTGAAATTGGCCAGAACTGACCAGTGCACTGCCCCAGTAAACATATATAAATAATTAAAATAAATTCCTTACTTCTTCCTAAATTCACCTTACACTGCCTTCAAAAGTCTATAAAAGAGATGTCAATGTTCACCTGATCAACATAAAAGATGATCTGTTTTTATCCAACTAATTTAATGATCACTTGCTCTAACCTCACCACAAGTACCCTGGCATAGCGCCTGATGCCACATGTATTAAGACAATTGATCATCCATTTGTTGTGTGTTTTGTCCCTTTTGTCAGAATCACTGTATGTTCTTCTTTCTGTAACTGATGATTTTTTCACCCTCTAAAACTGAAGTAAGCACTATCTCCATATTCAGGTAAATTGCTACCATGCAATCTTATAAAAATCTGAGAGGAATAGGAAACCATGCCTCATCCTGCTTTGTACTTCCTTATCTGAAAAATAGTATTATGTATCTCATTTGGTGTTACATTTCTAGCTAGAATACTACACATCTCTTTTCTTAGCATCAGTCCTATCCACAGTTGTCCCTCCTTGCCCTTCCTTTCAAAGATTTCTAGCTGTCTCCACTTGATAAAGTTTTTTTTATAAAATGTACAAAATCTTCATTATCTTACCTCACTCCCACATTTATTCTCTTATCATCCACGTCTTCACTTTGTTTTACTTGCTAGTGTCTTCCTTCAGCTTGGCAACATGAAACTATTTCAAACGTTCCTGAAGCCAACATTCTTTCTCTTCACTTATTTCTTTGTTGCCAGTTCCTCACATAACTCCTTCTTCACCTTTCATGGCTTTCTGTCCAGTTCACAGTGCAGTATGTCCACCTGCTGTAATTGTCTTCTCCTTTTCCTAAAATTCTTCCCGCTATCCTGCTTTCCATACATACCAGATCACCCTACATACAATCCTGTAAAAGCCCATTCTCATATTTCAAGTCTCTCATCATTTGTTGAATCCAACAGACCTTCTGTTCTTCCTTCCAGTCACAGTGTTTCTACTTCATCTGTTTATCTATCGGTCCCTTTACCATGCTGATCTCATAATAAAGTATGATCCAATCATTTCAATGCATAATCTGTAATCTCCAAATTCTTCTGCACATGGTCCTTATCTTGGAATAGACAGATTGTCAAGTATGAACCACACTATCCAAGAAACGTAATATCCAGCTAATTAACTTGCTTAACTCTCCCACATATCTTACAAATAATGCTTCTCCATTTGATATTTCAGATATTTTTGCAACTTAAATGGAGTTGATTCTTTTTCAGAAATAATGTCTCTGATCCATCCTCAAAGTTACAGTAAAACCCCCCTTCCAGAATTGTATCCTTTAACTGAACAGTCTCATTATCACATTTAACAAATAAAAAACAATCATAAATAATTCTCCCTAGAACCATAAAAACCAACCCAGTCCTGTTACCATGTGATTCTATGTGCACCCATTAACAAAAGCAGGTGATATTTGATATGAACTGTAATCCCTTTCTAATGTCCATGTCTTCCTTTTTACATCCCCTTCTACATAATATACAAGTTTCCTTCCATGACAGCTTTGTCTTATAATTAATTACACCATATAGCCTTTTCACCTCCATTTTCTTATTACCATGACTCTCTTTTGGGGGTTATATTAGCTCCCACCATTCCAACAGTCCCTCCTAAAATCTACTAATCCTACAATCCTATATGGTCTTTTTGGTTATATAAGCTCCCATCATTTCAGCAGTCTAGTCTAAAATCTTGTAGTCCTCCAATTCTATATAGTCTTGAGATCTTATTTGATAAGCTAGATCCAGAGGACCATTGTGAAGCCCCCAAAAGGTGCTAGCACCCCTTCTTCTTGGGCGAAAAAAAAATATGATGCCATCCATTTCTAAGAGGAACAGCTAAAACATTGACTCCATTATCCCAAGATGACAAAGAACCTTTCCCATACATGATCCTGTTCTACTTCTGCTAGTTAATCCATTCTGTATTCTAAGACTCTATATATTACAATCTGAGGAAAAACTAAACCACCCCTTTGTTAATTGATGTTCATGGCAAGGTTAGGTGGTCAGTAAGTCTGCCATTACATCCCAAATTCTTTAAGATCTGCATGAATGGCATCTTACAAATAGTATATTATCCTTCTCAAGCCATACCTTCTGGCTTTCCCCTAACTAAGCACAAGATATCGCAAATAATCAGCCAAGAGGAAGAAATCAGCCTAACATCTATAGACTTCAACATAATATCTCCACACACCTTCTCCAAAAGCTTTACTCTGCCTAATTTTCAATTTAGCTTTTCATTCTAGCATGCCATTTCTGTTACAAAAGCATAATTTCTCATCCAGGATTTCCTAAAGCACACAACATAAATTTCACTTTTTACTGAAGGGGTACTATCCAGCAGTAACATAAATCAATCACCCACACAACCTCTACCCAAAATACTGTGATAGATTCTGTTAGAGTTGCTGAAAATGCAAAAATAAATAGCCATCATATACTTGGTATGCCATCTGAAATGGTGAAAAAGAATTACTCATGCAATTCCCAGAAATATTTTACCAGCCCCCCCCCCATGTCATACATATACATTCATACCCTATAAACGCACTCAGGAGAATGTCACAAAAATTCAAATCCTGCAATCCTTCCTGCTGAGGTGAGTCCATTTTCTTTATATTTTAAAGCTGCATGTAAATGTTTTCTATTGTATCCTGGAAAAAAATGTACCCTTGGCATGATATAATACACATAACAATAAAAAAATAAAAAGTATAACATATTACACAGTGAATAACATTACATAATTGTTAGGTTGAATTAGGTATAAACAGCTGTTGCAAGCCTATGATTCCACATATGAAATAATAACACTGAGTTATGGGACATAAATGTTGCAGTGATAAATCACCATGTGTCCCAGTAGAAAATTTAATTTCTCACAATTGCTTTAATTGAGAGTATGTTCTCTATACCATATGCCAACCCTAAGTGTTTTGGCTGCATCAGCAAATCCTTAAAAGAAGAAGAAAGGCTAAGGTAAACATGCACACAGACAGCAAATAAATGATACATTATTTTAATTCTTATTTGAATTATTATTGTTTTGTGGCTACTATTATGCCTAGGATTTTGTGTAAAAGCAGACAGAATATGTTAAAGCATCTGAAATATAACTGCTGAACCATAGTACTATTTATGAAGTGTCCCACATTAAGGCAACTTTTCCATTCCTATTTCCAGTCTTTTTCAACAACTCATTAAGAAGTATTTCTTGCAACACACATTACAAGGAAAACCACAATGCAGTGCCAGTAACTTTACTTTAAATACAATGAACACAGAAAAATTAATAGGTACATAAAAATATTATGTGAATGTTCTCACTGAGGATCAACAGTCCTGCTCTGCTGTTATGGAAGTCAGTGTAAAAATGTCAGTCTAAATGAGAGACAAGAAATACAGAGTGGTAAAGAGGAGAGATATAACCATCTCTGCATTTTACCTACTTATTAGAATGGTTTTAATTGTCTATCCTCTTCTGTTAGGTCCAGATGCCTTGTTCCATTGACCTTTGAGAGATTTTCATGTCTAGGGCCAGGCAGCAGACAAAACAGAAAATGACAGACAACACAGATAGCAAGAGACTCAGTACTCATTGAATCACTATGTACAAATGATGATAGCAGTACTACCCCATCATCCTGGGCAGTATCAGCATCACCTGTACTGCAGCTCCTTCCAGCCCCAGGTCTGAATGTCCATTCCTTTCCTCAGCCAAACAGAACTTCTAGTTAGAGATGAGACTCCTTAATACTTGTCTGATAATAGATTTGCATCACTATCCTGAGTGGGGGGTCACCATCTTCTTTCTCTCTGTCTACCCAGAATTGAATATAACTCATAGCATCTGTCAGAGAGGTGATCTGTATCTGTAATTATTACTGTGTGTCCTTGATTCCTTCATCAATGGCAAATGCCTTTCCCAAGAAATGATACTAAAGTCAAAATCCCTTATTGTGGAAGCACTGGGAAATGCCTACCACTCCATTCATCCTGATGGTGAGGACTCTGCCCTTGTGTGCCATTAGCACTGCCATATAAACTGACACCCTATCTTGATGGTAGTTTTGCAAATCTGCTTTGCCATTTACACGAGGGGGTCATTTGCCTTTGGTTTTGGACTCTCTTGCTCATGTTAGCTCTTGTAGAACATCTGTGCATCATTGCAGTCTAGCAAGGCATAATGCATTCCCTGCCTATTTTGTGTCTTTCGGCTTTTCCCGGTTAGTGGTCACCACAGCGGAACTTCGGTCCGCTAATGATTGGTAGTTGATTTTTACATGCCGAGTTGCCGGCCCTGATGCACAACCTTCAACAAAGGTATGTCCATTCATGCATGTCTCCACACAGAAGACGCTCTAGCTGAGAATCAAACCGGACAGTGTCTTACTGTGAGGCGACAACATACCAGCAATATATGGGGACAGAAAGTCTCAGGTAATACATCTCATTGTCAAATATAACAATAGGTGGAGTAAAGGCTTTTCTCCTTCTGTAGATCTCTGGCTAATAATAGTGCAGCAATTTTACTATATCATAGCAAGCAAAATGCTTCCCAGCTGACATGTACTTTTAAGTTTAAAACAGTGGAGCTTGTACAATACATGTCTGCTTGTCAGTTTCATTGTTCTATCAGGAACTGAGAAAGCTGCTCCTCCAAGAAATGAATAATATCAATGTATTGTGTGTCTTCCTGCCTCATCCCGCACTTTCTATCTTTCTTTTTTTCAGCAAAAAAGAGCTATTAGCAGTCCATGCTGTTCATCAGGTATTTCTTGGCATTTGTGCAATACAGCTCTCAACTTCTTAACACAAGAATAAAGGACAGACCTAAAAGTAATGGGGATAAAACACATAATCAGGAACAAATTTTAAATGTTAGTCTAATTCCCTTTTAAAAAAAGAATTAATAGAATGGCAGGTTTTGTATCAGCATCCTTTTTCTGAACAGTAAGCGATATGAAACTCAAATGTCTGGCATTATTGAGTGGCTAATTCTCAGCTATTTACAACAAAATTAAACTTTTTATGAGTGACAGGGCAAAACTAAAAGGCAAAATTAGAGACATTCTGCAAAATCAGGACAGCTCAAAAGTAACTTTGTCCATTGAAAGAATAAAATCTGATGATGAACAGCCCAGTTTATTAATTACAGTGTCTAGCTTTTCTTCTTTATCTGAGTTACAATATCATGTGCACTGCAATATTGAAAACATACTTATCCACCTTTCAAACAGTAAATAAATAAATAAATTAATTAATCTGAAACCATGAAACAAGAGTTTTTTTTTCTCAACAGCTTCTCTCACCCTTCATTTAAAAATCAAAACTGGACATTTTCCTAGCAGAAAACATCTCTCTGTAATAAAGTTATCTAATTTAAGTTATCTGAATTAAGGTATTTTATTGAAATAGTCCATAAATATGTTCAATAAATCAGCTATATAGCAAAATTGCTTTAATTGATTCAGACTAATATGAAAAAGTAATTAAATCAGGTAACTAAAAATTCATAAGACATTAAAACCACATAACAAAGTAAACATCATAAATGGAATCACCCCACAGCAACTTAGCCTTCAACAAGTAAAATAAAAAAGAAATGTTAACTAAACCCTTATACCTTACGCACTGTATGTATGGTTTTGATTTTGAGAAAAGTAACAGTGGATGTGAGTTTGTGATACAATAATTATTGAGAGGAAATTATTTATTGTGGAGAATCCACTATTTTTATTAGTATTAGTATCAATTTTCTTTTATTATTTCTTAAATGTATCCATTATAATAATTGTGATTATTTATGAGTAGTGTAAAAAGTCCATAGCTAAAGTTGTTAGGAAATGGAATATGGTTTGACTTTGATCACTTCCATCAACACTGTCCAACATGAACAGTATATTCAGATCTATCTAACTGCATCAGCAGACACATAAGCACGTTTCCATCTTTGACTCCATTAAGTAATTCAACAGTGCGGCCCATCTCAGCTCTACCTATGACATACTAGTCACATGAAATTAATAACCTTGTTAATGACAGAATGTGTATCTGAATCATAGATAGCCATCTATGGTATACTATCTATATGATATTAGTGAGCCAGATCTGTGATGCAGAGAGATAAGACTCTGAAGTGTGGAACAGATGACCATAGATCAGTCAGGATAATTTTATTTTGATAACCTATAGCTCCTGGCTTGCCCTTTCTGTGGAGAAAGAAGCAAACCATTTGCATGTCTAAAACCTGAGAGATGATTGGTGTACTACAAGCAATCCCAAGATCTCAGGGCACTTTTGTTGTATTCATGGAGGGACACATTTGAGGAAGTATACATGGCTTCATGAGCATGGCATACTGGGATTCCCACTCCTCCAGGCTGACATGGGTAATAGCTGTAATAGCTATAAAAATAAATAAATAAATAAATGAAGCCTTTCTGACCAATGACTGATCATCAGGTAATGAAGGGATAGCAGATCAGTGACTCTGCATGCTTACATTATAGTCTGAGTTGTCTACTATTACTGCTCTAATCAAGTGTTTTTTTTTTTCTAGTAATCTCATAGAATCTCATAGAAATGAGTAATACCTTTGCTTTGCTGATTAGCTGTTGAAAGTGATGCAGCATAATACAGTCATACAGTGGTGTAGAGAGACACTTGCCATTGTATACCAATCTGTTTATATCAGTGAGGATTTTAGAAGCAAAACAAACTGGAAGAGTATACTCTAGTCTGTGATGTACTAACTAGGTAATGATAATGTCCCTTAACAGAGAAGAATGGAAAGAACCATGCTCAATATGGACATAATCAAGTGGTATCTGCGCCCACCTCCTGGAACAACATTGTAATGCAACTGGATAGCAAGGACAAGCATATGATGTACTACTTAGGCCTAGAAGAACATCACAAAGTGTTGATTCTGCTTGCATTATAGCAAGAAGGTGCTGTAAGTAACCCAGATCTGTGAGAAACACAGCAAAGACAGATAGTCCTATCAATGGTGGGTAAGACTAGTGACAACAGAATAAAGCAGTGATGTGATAATCAGTGTAGATGTGAAATGATATACATTACTACTACTGCAGTTTGGAGGCACAGCTCTCTAATATATCTCATTCTGTGTGTTAAATACATCTGCTGTAAACCTTTTGTTCTCCATGATTTCAAATTTTTCATGGTTTGAATGGCATTTGTCGTTAAAAGAGGAAGTAACGCACTGAAATATGTAAGAAAATACCTTTCCACAATGTGTGTCTCTTTTTAATCCGATGTATAATTCTGATGAACATATCAGTAAAAGCATTATTTTTATAGGGAGCATTTTTAAGACACAGAAGAGATCAATGTTTTTCATAATCAGAAACATTCTGTATTTCATGAGAGGAAGTGATTCTGGATGCTGGTGGAAATCTTATATAACCGGGCCTGTGCACAAAATAGTACTACTCATTTTCTTTGAGTATGCAGTGAAATGGTTTGCAGACAAGGAATTCACATATCCTATCATGCAACTGTAACCAAAACTAAGTTTTAATACTGAAAAGCTAGAACAGTACAATGTGGACCAACTACAGATGATAGAGTTGTTCACCCACAATTGTGCTTTGGTGGTCCATTCAAAATGACGATGAAAAGAACAACTTTTGTTTATGAAAAATTCCCCTGCTAAACATCTGGAGCTCATTAGGCTGTAGCCATGCAGGGAAGGTTTGTAGTTTAAAGATCAGTAGAAACAATTGCAAGACAAATCTCAGGAGCCTGTTAATTTCTCAGTCTTTATTGGTCTGTTCTTCACACCAGAAAAGCACAGTTCATGTTTGATACATTTCTCAGATGACTCCATTTATATTCACTATTGCAGGGAGGTATGTCTCTGCTCTGGCCATCCCTAGAGCATGCCTAGATCTTAGGGGATTGTCCCGGGGATAGGGGAGTGGAAGCAAGCCACATCTCCTAATTATAACATGACAATGGTTTTGGCACCAAAAATACAGTGAGACAGGGCTTATACACCAATCAAGTTCTATCCAAACGTGAAACAGATCCATTTTGACTCACTTTTAACAGTAAAACAGGGTTTCAAGTTTTATCCAAATACGAAATAAAACCATTTTCAACTCAGATTTAAAGTGTCACAGAGTGACTTCAGATATAAGCAACCATCAAGCCAATAAAGAAAAAATGAACATAGCATCAGGTTCCAAAGTTTTTGTGTAGATAAATATATTCCTATGTTAGAAACAATCATGATGCATTTTCACCTAACCTTCATCAGATCTGCTCTGGGAAGGTAGAAAAGAAAGTATAAGTTGTGCTAAATATTGTCTGGCACTATTCCCTTTCTGTGTAGAAATGAAGAAAAAAATCTTACCACATCCCACTGTCACCATGGGTAAAGTGAAACAGAGGAGGTGACCATTGTTGGGTATAGCCAGAGGGAATCTGGCAGCATGGTTCACCAAACAAATAGGTCTTTGCCGAACAGAAAATTATCCCACATTTCTCCAATCAACCTTAACTTAATCATAAATTAATTTAATTTAAACTATTTATAACTTAGTGATCTTATAGATATAAGTTAACTTAATTTTAAAATAGGAGTCCTGCCGCATGGACCTAGATGACCTGTTGGTAAGATATTATTGGGAGGCTAACAGGGTAGTAGTCAAGGAGACATTTAGTCCTAACATTATATGTGGGTAGTTTAAATTCCCTGTGTTAAAGCTCAAACTATGTAGAGAGGGATTTGGCCCAGGGAGTTAGTGTATTCACAGGTCCACTGTATACCACCTTAAAAGAAGCATCCATATTTTCCCCTTCTGATTGCTTCAAAATAGAATTGGGGAGGTGAACCAGTTAATAAGAAAAGACAAATAATAATAATTAGAGTACCCATGGAAATGTGTACAGAGGAAGGAGGTGGGAAAGTGTGTATGGAAGGAGAGCCAGAGGTAAATGGAGAAGCCTTGTGAAGACATTCGAGAAAACTTTAGTGCCAAAACTTGAGGTGGGGCCAGGTGCTTTGCATTAGTTTTAGAGCAGCTTGAGTAGGCTATAAACAACAATAAATAACAAGCAGATCTAGCATCATGTTAAAAGCAGTTTCAACTTGTAGAACCGAAGCACAGACAAAACCAAAAATATGCCAATAAATTAATAACTGCACCATGCCTGAAATGCGACTTGTGGTGGAAAAATACCATGTCAAAATCAGTCCTGTAAGAAACAAAATCTATTGAAACAGTGGTCATATTTACTTGGATTCAGGAAAACCAATAATCTTGATGTGGAGTTCATTATGTCATTATAGTCAGTAAAACATATGATGGCCAATTTATGGAGGTTCAGGATGCAGTTTATGGAGGCTGCAGTATTAAGACCAGGACGTTTTCTGGTTTTCTCTAATTTGTCATTTCTATTTCCTTCAAGTCAGCCTGAGTTTCACTGCCCACTATATGGAAGAGGAAATTATTGTGGCCAAGGAACTTCTTAGCATGTTTAGCCATTGGGTTAAAGGAAGCTCCTTGTCTGATGTCTGTATTGTGTCGAGCTACTTATTCTTTAATTTTATTGATTGTTTTTCTGTTGTAAAAGACTGGTCATTTATGGCACTGGGCTCTGTCTACCATATGGTCGTTGTTGCAACTGATGTATATCTGGCTTGTGTAATCTTTCTTAGTGTTGGAGCAGTGGAATTTCAACTTCCCACTCATATACTGGCAATAGTAGCAAAATGGGGAGCGACAAGGGTACATCCCAGGGGCAAGGTTTGATGAGGTTTGAATGAATGAGTTTTTCAAATAGTCCTGAATGCTTTTGTTCCTTCTGATTGCTATTCCTTCTCTGCATGGGAGGATCATGTTAAGTATTTTGTATTCGCTGATGATACAGCAGTTTTTGTTGAAAATGTTTTTCTTATTTATTGGTAGCCAACTGAATATGTAAATGTAATGCTGGTCTTCCAGTCTTCTTTAATTGAGGATTCTTCCAGCCTCCCTGGAAGTCATGTCAGGCTTATTCTGGGCTCCATTATTATTTATTCTTCATTGGATGGTAGGTTCAAGGATTTGTCTGAGTATGTGATTACTGTATCCTCTTGCTAGGAAATCCTTTCCCAGATTGGTGATATTTTTGGTGAAGGTGGTGACCTAATTTGAGACTCTGGATATCCGTAGTCCTTGGGACATGTGACATTCTTTTTGGTTTTAAATGGGTACAAAATGTCCTTGTCCAGAACAAGGTTGACCCTGGTGGGTTTTTGGTATAAATCATTGGTGAGGTAAGCATGTTCTGCACTTTTGCTAATCTAAATGTCAAGGACATTGGTGGAGTCCTGGCTTTGGGTTATGGTAAATTTCCAAAAGTTAGTGGATTGAAAATAAGTTGGTAGAAAACTTCTAGTTCTTGTAGGTTGTTGTTCTATAATATAAAGATATCATCTATAAAGTGCAAATAACAGACCATTGAAATGTAGTTGGGGAAATTATAGATGGCTTCTTCTTCCCAGTTTTGAAGGGCCACATTTGCCAGACTGGGGGCCATAGCTCTCAACCTTTTAGCACAAGAAATCTGGACGAAGCTTGACAAAATGGGAGAACAAAGGCCCAAAAATAGGGACAGATTTTAAATATTGCTTTTATAAATGTAGAAAGTTGCTAGAATAACAGTGTTTGTGTTAACATGCATTTTTCTGAAGGATTTGAAGTCTGAAACTCAAATGTATGTCATTATTTAGTGACTTCAATCACCAGATCATCACAGTGATTTGCCAGAAAAATCACACATTTTATGAGAAACAGACTAAACATATGAGGCAAAAATCTGGACATTCTGTGAAAATCTGGACAGTTGAGAGATATGCTGGGAGCCATGGCTGTACCCATTGTGATCCCTGTAGATTGTCTAAAAAAGTTTTTCTGGAAGCAGAAGTAGTTATTTTTCAATAGGAGATTTAGGAGACTGCCAATGGACTCATTCTCTTTGACTTCACATTACTTTTCATAGGCCTCAATAACTGCTTTCATGCAGTACTCAAGTGGTATGACTGTGTAGAGGACCTCCACATCTATATTGTCTAGTCAACTGTCACTGTGTTCTGTTAAATTCTCGATGTTTTTAAGGAAGTCTGTGGTGTCTAGAACAAAATATTTTTTTTTTTTTCTTGGACAATGGCTTGATTTGTACTCTAAGGTAAATGGAAATGGGATCTGTAATGGACTCGACTCTTGCAATAACCGTTTTATAAGGCGGGCCTTGGATGTTTTTGTGAGGCTTGGGAATCCCAAAGAATCATGTGTGCCTTGAGTGGGTGACAGGAATTCAAAAGACTTTTGCTGATTAGACCTTCTTCATTAAGGTTGGTAATTTCTATCAGCATGTTTCCATAGGCTGTTTTGATTTTTCCGATGCTGCTGGGTTCATAGAAGTGAGAGTTACTTAGAAGTTCGAGGATTTTTCAGTTGTATGTGGTGAGTATCAGTGATTAGGATACCTCCACCCTTATCTGCCTTCATTATTCTTTTTGTTTTGTCCCTACTGAGGGCCTCGACAGCTAATTTTCCTGGGGTTTGAAGTTGTAGCATTTCTTGCACAGTGGCTTTTACATTAATTTTCTGATGTCAGCTTCACCCTCATTTTCAAAGGCTGCCACTGTGGGATGGTGAGGGAGAGGGAAGGTGCTGGGTTTCTTGCATTTCTTGACTGTGACCATGGGTAATGTGTTAGGATGTTGTGGTTTCTTATCGTAAAAAGATCCTTAAGTTGAGGTTTTGTGTGAAGAGTTTCAAATTAATGATGGCTTGAACAAGGCTGCTTCTTTGTTGTGGTAGAAATGCAAATCCTTTTTCAAGGACGTCTGGTTTAGCTTTCAGGAATGGTTTGGTGGCGTGGTTTCAGATGGTAAACTGTTTTGATGGTTGTCCTGATTCCCAGACATATCAGATCTAGTTTTGTTGGATTCAGGCCAGTGAAAAAAACTGGTAGTGGTGATCATTAATGTGTGGTTGGCGATGAGTGGGAGGGTGTTCCAACACTCATAAAATGGTTAAAATGTACTTACAAGCACCTAAATAGAAATTGCTTGTTGCAGATATTTATTTTTTTCCTAACAGAATTTGACTATTTGGTTGCCAACTTTAAACAACTGTCGGATTATTGAGAGTAAATCACTCACTTCTTTTTCTCCTACTAGTATCTAACACGACCTCCTTCCAAACTCACCCTCCCTTCTTCCCTACTAAACCCTTCCCTACTCTTACCCCTTTACTATTACAATCTCCTCCCAGTAGAATGTTCAACAACTACTGCTGCACTCTTATTTCTCCTTCACTGCTACCCAAACACTACCGTACTAGCTTCTTTCCTCTTTACTGTAAATACAATTGTTCCTGGTCTACCTACCTCAATATACATAGCTAACCAACACTGTATATAATCTGTAATCAGTTTTATTATTGCATACTTGCTTTACATTGTTATGTATTTTTTGTGTACTTGCAAATGTTTTGTTTATTCTTGGAGCTTGTATATGTTTTGTAACTATGGAGCTTTTCTCCCTGGGTCTCCTCTGAAAAAGGGCCTCGTCCCAGATGGACTAACCTGGTCAACAAATGTCAAATAAATACATAACTAAATAAATAAATAAATAAAAAAAAATCATGTAACATTACTTTGAATGAAATAGCTTAAAAATAAAACAATCAATAGCTAATCTAGTAAAATGATTTAGAGCCAGATTCAATATAAATATTTACATTTTTGGGTGTAACAGAATATTTGGACCATCACAAAAATTATCATTCCACAGGGGTATTGCCTATCTACTACAACAGTAAGCAATTACAAGCTAAGCTTAAGCTTAATATAAATTGGTCAGTGCACACTATGTTGTGCCTTATAAACACAGAATGAATTATCAGTAACATTCTTACCATTTTCCAAAACCAAATACTACACACTGTCACCAAACAAAGAGGATCACTCTTAAATCAAGTAGCCATCCAAATTTAAAACCTCTAATCTGCATTATTCAGAAGAGAGGCATTCACAAAAAAGCAGTAGAATGCTCTGGAAAAATATTTCCTCTGGGTTTATTTTCTTCCAGCTCTCCTAATGTTTAAAAATAAAGACCTGCTATTAACATTTGGTGGATGAAAGCTGAAAATAGCTGGATTCACTACAGTTTTTTTTCTTAAGATTTGAACTTTCTGTTGTGTACTTCATGTATCATTATTGAGGCAGTTCCTTTTGTAGAAGTTATGTTAATAGTTGTTTTAAGTTTGGCTTTTACAGCATGTTTTACTATCTCCTACGTATGATTTAAAATACATTCGAGTTTTTGTTTGTGAAAAGGTCAAGTCACTATGTCGAAAATATGGGCAATTAAAATAAATGAACTAAGAAATCAAAAAAAAAATATTTACACATTTTTAACTTTTTAATCTCTACATACTGTTTGCAATAGGTACATCTCTGAAAATCAAACATTCTAAAAGCTAAACTTATTAATGAAGTATTTTTATTCTAACATGTCAGAGTATTTGTACATTTAGTCCAAATAATAATCGGTACATATCGTGCCAGATTCCATAAAGTTTGTGGAATCCAGCCCATGTCACTGATATCAGAGCAAAAGTCGCTGATAAGTATGTGATATGTAAATATGCCTCGGTGAACTTAGAATAGCTCAGCACATAACAGAGTTGAGCAGTAGCATGAAATTCATGAAAACTGTCACATAAAACTTGATATACAATAGCAAATTTTACCATCCCAATCTAAGCTGTATGACATTTGTAAGTCAAGCAGATTCTGATCAGTCTGTTCTGTAAGCTCAGAGACAACTACGCATGTCTCCATAAGTTATGTACTAATAAAATATACTTGCTTGCATTTTGGATTCCAATGGAATCCATACAATTTCTAATAAAAAAATATTGAAGGTGAACAGCAATCACTGCCACATCAGCACAACTAACATTAGTTAACATTGGGTGTGGGACATGTGTAGGGAACACAGGTAATGCACACTCCCATGGAAATAGGGAGATAGAAAAGCAGAGGTGGTGTATGGATGAAGGGGATGAGCACACAAGAGGTATGTTGGAGTAGGAAAATCTGTGGGAAAGTCAGAGGAGTATGGGCATTTTTTTTGGTGGGAATAGCCCTATATGTTTTTTTTTTTTTTTTTTTTTTTGCAGAATAGAAGGAAAGGAAGACAAGGAAAGAGGAGGAGAAGGGCAAAACAGCAATTATAGACTGTAACAAATATCACAAGACATGACAGACAAAGGTCAGAAATAAACAGTAAGGAAAGCTAAGGTACACAGACAGCTCACTCTACAACATGGGCAATGGAAAGTTGGCAAACAGTATGGGGATGCATACCAGCCATGGTGAAATGTAGAAATACATATATAATTATGCGGTATTATGTTATGACATGCTGAAAACTGTTTGGCAGTCATAACTGGATGTGTATGACTGAGGGCAGTTGCATGTTGTAGGGTAATAAATAAAGATTCACAGTACACTCTGGATAAATAATCTAGTACTTTGTCAGTAGTGCAAGTATAAGTCAAGCAAGAGCACAGATAAGGAAATGCAGCCTATGGGATGCCAGAAAATACCAGCAGAGGATAGAATAGAACCTCTGACCATGTACAAGAAAGGCAGACAACCAAGCACAGTGCCAAGAGACAGTACTGCAGCAAAACAGCAAACCGGTTGCCACTTACACAAGTAGGTGCGCACAACTCAGCAGATGTGCAATGGCATGAATAAGCCACAGACATATGCCATGTCAAAGGCAACACACGGGTATAGATGTATATGTATGACCTTCAATGGACTAACAGGAAACTATCTGAAAGCAATTTCAATAAATATGCACACACCAATGACATGTAATAATATACATTCTGAAATCTATGATTAATGCTTTATAACAACTATTAGGTTGTGCATATGAAGTTTAAAAAAATTACACCGGTTAATATATAACATACAGTTGTAACAAGAAAAATGATATAGTGCAAGCAATAGCCAGCAACTTGTGTGAATATGTCTTGTATCTGTATAATGCCTGTAGGGTTGGCACAAGTTAAACTTCTAACAAAACAACTACATGAAAATGGACAATAATTCCAAGAAAGGTGAATATATACCATACATATGTGTGATATACATACCATAACTACAAAGCTGGAGGAAAGGTAGAAAACATGGGCCCACATCAAGCAGGACATTGGAGAAAAGCTATGCAGGCAAACAATGAAGCAGGACAACAGTATGTAAGGGGACACATTGCATATGCATTGTGCACCACAGAGGGTGGCATTGAAGTCAACCCAAATGACATTGAAGCAAATGACCAATGTATGCCAAGACTGCATTACTGACTTCAAAAAATGGCCATGTATATGTCAGACACACACATTATTGTGCGGTCATCTAATAGCAAGCAGCATAGGTAAACAATCTTAGAATCAGCATCACATACACATATATACTGTCATGCCAATGTAAAACAACATATGCAATAAACATTTAAGGTAGTATGTGTATGTGTGTGTGTGTGTGTGTGTGTGTGTGTGTGTGTGTGTGTGTGTGTGTGTGTGTGTGTGTGTGTAGATATATATATATATATATATATATATATATATATATATATATATATATATATATAAAATATAGCTTAAAACAACAAATTATCAGAATGTTGAGTTGCAGAACAACAACTCGAACTCACAAAACTTTACATTACATAACATTTACATCATCGTAAGTTTTCACTGCATAAGTAAACAATTGGCCAACATGAAATAAGAAACAAACAGAAGAAAATAAAACCGACCCAAGTGAGGGGCTTTTCCTCCCTCCCAATTAAATATACCAACTCCAACATTCCACTACAGTGGAGAAAAGTGCAAAGTTCACTATCTTGGCCAACTGCCTCCTTTCACAGTGAAAACTTACGATGATGTAAACATTTGGTAATATAAAGTTTTGCGGCTTTTGTCTTGCTGGTCTGAAACTCAATGTTATGGTAATTTGCTGTTTTAAAGTATATATATATATATATATATATATATATATATATATATATATATATATCACCAATCATGATTATGGCTGAGCAAAGGCCAATCCTGTGAACAACATTAGAGTGCATTAACATGAAGTCAGTGACTGCTTACAGTCCCAAGGTACAATGAAGTTTCTGTATTAATCAGAATATGTGCAAATACATGTACATAAATCAGTGGATATGTATACCATTTGCTGAAATATGCAAATTTATATGACTAAGGAATGAATGCAGAAGTGTAACATAGGCTAAAATAGGCATACTTTAATGTTACTGAATAAATCAGGAGTACCAGGGTGTATACAGGAATGATACAGTGATGGTCTATGCTTTCATTAAAGTAGGACTGCCCATATATAGCAGACACATTTATATGATACAAGATGGCACCATCATTTCTTATGCATGCCACACACAAAGTTAGTATACCAGTATGACAGCACAACAAGTATCATGCAAAGCACAGGGGCAAGGACAACCTTTGTTGTTAAACAGCTATGACACAGCAAACCACAAATCATACCCATCCCACTGTGTTATTTGTGGAGGCCCGGCAAAATGTTGTTTGTGAGTTGCTGTCAATCCCACACATGTATAGAGTGTAACTCTTGCAGCAGGAGCAGCATGTTAACTGCAAAATGCATAACTGTGACATACAGGGCCACAGTGCATTGGCCATAACAACAGTATGCCGCACTGCATAAATAGGAGTACACACACACACACACACACACACACACACACACACACACACCTAATGAGTATCATGCCTGCCCACATGGAGCATAAACTCATGGACAGTAGCATGTTGACATATTGTCTAATGTGTGTCATGCAACACAATGCTAAATGTCACATGATATCTGCAGTTTATGCTTGACTGTGTATCACATAAGCATGGCAGCAAAATGGTATGAATACCCACGTGTGCATATACAGTCCAATCAACCATATGTAAAATGCCATGGTGGCAGTATTATACAAGTGGATCACACAGACAATAGCTATGGTCCTGAGGGCCTGACTTGATGGGGATGAACATCATGAAAGGTCTCCCTGGCTATTTCTATGAATAAGTGCCACATAGCTTGTGCCATACCCTGAAAAAAAATCCTCATCACGTCTCCCCTATGTGTCGAAAAGTCATCAGTCATCACTTCTTGGATCTGTTCCGATATTTGTCTTGTGGTGGTACTAAGTGGCTTTCCCTCCAGGGTGTAGCAAGGATGATGGGAAGTGCAAGTCCAGCCTCATCCTTGTCATCATCATCGTCTCTATTATGGTCATCATTGGAGGACTTGCATGACTCATCGCTGTCATCTGATGGATGAGCATCTATGGGTCTCATCCCCTGTCAAGGTGAATCACAAGACAAGACAAGAAGGAATGTACATGATATGCACACCTGCAACTATATGATTGCATAACATACCCACTGTGACACAATGCAGAGGCAGAAAACATTCAGTATGAGACCTTAAAATAAGTTATGGCCATAGTCAAATATATCACCATAAACAATGTAGGTCATTAGTCAAAACCATAATATTGAAAACCACATGTCTGTTAGGCCACACATTCCTGTGAAAAGCATGGCCGATAAACACAAACTGATGTGCACATCAGAAATTTAACAGACATTAACTACTTTGCCCTCAACATGTGATGTCTACATGTGAGAATAAAGGTATATCATCATACATTGCAGATGTCTTTAAAACCACATTCTGAGATATGCCTAAAATAATTGCTGCTAACAGATGGATATTCCTGCATAAAACATGTTTGCTTTGTCTCATTAGCTATAATTATGGATGACTTCAATAGATGCCCTTTTTAGGTCCACTGTATCCCACACAGAATGAGAAGAGATTACTCCAGGCTATGCTATGGCATGCATAACATGTCTTATCAGGGAACATCCTGCCATTATCAAAACACTTTTTTATCAGCCATCATTACGCATGGCAAGCATGTCCACAGCCAGCACACTTACTATCCTAACCTTTGAAGAGAAGCATGTCATAAAACTGTGTCATGCAGTGGTTAACACCTCATGTATGCCTCACTACATCGTTCAGCAGACTATCTGAAAGAATACCACTATTTCCATACTTCCTGTTTTGTATGTTTGATTGCACATTTATGTTGGTGTATGAATGTTAGTTGTAAGCAAGGTGTCTGTGCATGTAATGACTCATGTGAACATGATGAATATTTAAAATATTGGGTTAATGAAGATATTCTGACGTGACAATCCAGTGGGAGACATAAAAGCTATATGCAAATGAGCTGAGCAAGGCAACATAGTCATTGGCTGATCCAACATCAAATCTTTGGAATGCAACACAGTACACTGGAAATGGTGGCAGATGATAAGCACAATGACAGTCTGTGACATAGGAAAACATATGTTATGTCCTACAAATAGTACTGCCTGTCTACTAATGTATATTTGCCTGACAGACATTTGTTAGGAATCATTATGTATGACCCTGAAAAATGCAAAACAGAATAGTTCTGATTATTTAACAGGCAATTAGAAATGAAAAACAGGAATGACTATGTGCACAACTAAAACACAGGATACAAATATGTTGTAAACCAAGCATCAAAGGTACTGTAGGCAGGAGAAACACCCATACTAAACTGAAGTGCACGCCAGACATCATTCACCAACTGTGTTTACTCTGAAGCAGCAGACACCCATTTACTATGTAAAGAGACAGACTATGCACAACAGATCTGTCACTGAGCATGACATCCAGACATACAACAAACAGACAAAATACTGTTAACTTGTATATGAACCATTGCAATGAAAAGCACTGTGACAGTTCCGCATAATGAATTTCTTCAAGATTGTGATGTACAATTCAAAACATTACCTTCAGCAAACATGGCTTGCTGCTAACTCAGATGTAAGCATCATTTTATAGGTTCATAGGTTGGTACTAGGCTATTGGCCCTAGAGCCTATACAAGCCTAGCCATAACAATTCCCTGGCTATTTCTTCCCACACTATTTACTTCCCTGGACCCCTGTCTAGCAGGGTGACTATATTATAAAATTCATACCAGTGATCACAGGGATTGTATAATTATTGCACTTACCTTAACAGTTGCGTGATGAGTATTCTTGCATTAGAAGTAGTATGCATGGTAATGCAAACAAATCCTCTAACAAGATCTATTGTAGGTAAAAAAATTTAAGAAAAGTAATCAATATAACTCTCTCCCTGCTCTGCTCCTCCAGCCTGAGCATTCACTCAATGCACAGGGTACAGTTCTTACCTTGCGTTTCATCACCTGCAAATGTAAAAAGCATGCATGAATGACACTATACAGGTATAAAGTAACAGTGAAATGCATTAATCAGCTCATGATCTTTAACTTTTAAATTGAATAACTTTACATAATCAGCATACATGATTTTAGATGTTTCACACACAGTCCTTTACACATTTGGAAGAATAATATCAGCAGATTGGGGGATGTGTGATTTAAACTTGCAAATCTTAGCTATAGCCACACTCAAACCGTGACATCTACCTGTCTAGCAACTCAGATTGCATGTAGGGAATGCAGTTAAACAAATCACGGTATGAATGAGCAACATACCTCTCAACCTGGAAACATCAAAAATCTGGACAAGGGCCATGAAAAATAGGTACAAATCTGTATGCTGATTAACATAAAATTTGCATACACAATTAAGTAACCCACCCATCCCGATGGAATTGTGGGATACCAACTTTCAAACGCAGACTGTAGAAGAGACAACAAAAATTCGGCACCAGAGTCCCCCTGCAGCCATTCCAATGTCCCATTACCTGGTTATTTCATAGGTTCATAGGTTCATAGGTTCATACTAGGCTATCTGCCCGAGGGCATTTACAAGCCTAGCCCATAGTTTTGTGGCTTGCCCCCACCCTTTGGGGAGGGGGGAACTATTTTTTGCTGTGCCTCTGTTGCAGTGACAAGTGAGACACTGTATCCCTGGGTATATCTGCGATATCCCATCCATATTGGTTCCATTTCCCATCCCCATTGGTCAAGATTTCGCCCCATTTACCATAAACACTAATGTGTGAATACTGCTTTACTTCTACAATGATTATTTTGATATTATATTTACATTTTATAGCACAATGCACACAGACACTAATAGATATCTGCTAAACAAACATCAGCTCCAAAAGCATGAAAGAAAATTAAAAAAAAAACGGGAATGAAGGGGTGCCACTCAGCAATCGTGGCACCCCATTGTTTGGACCCCAAAACTGGGTAAAAAATGAGTAATTTGATACAGTTGGGAGGTATGAGCAGGGACTAGGTAGTAATATGGACCACATCTTATACTTTAAAAGATGTTTAAAATATTGTACAATATGCTATGCATTTATGAAAAAACTTGCAGGCATGAATGCAAGTCAGCACAGTGGTCATAACACAAAAATGCAACTTTAAAATTTCATACCTCAGACATTGGAACACTGTCATGTAACACACACAGCTTAACAGACAACTATTTTATTTATTTATTTATTTTATTTTATTTTACATTTGTTGACCGGGCTAGTCTATCTGGATATATGTCCATTTTCAGTAGAGGCCCGGGGAAATAAGCTCCAACTAAAAAATGACTAATATATTAAATATTTAACATGACATGTAGAATGCATGTACAGAAGTTGTTTTACAGATAATTACATGACATTTCAACAGTTGAATACACTAAAATATTACAGAACATTAGATACGTTTGTTAGAAACTCTATTCAAAAGGAAATATATTTTTTTTACATGCTCATTTAAGATAGAATAGGAACTGATATGTACCAGTCCTTGATAGTACAAGTAGTAGATAAGAAATAGTAGGTCATCAGAGGATGACAACAATGATATTTTGGATTAGTCTGGGTTTGTACAGGGGTACAACCAGTATATATTCAGGTAAAGTTTCAATTTTTGTTTAAATAGAAGTAAAGAGGGCAGTGATGTCATTTCATTTGGAAGTTGGTTCCAGTTTTTTCCAACAGCATTAGAGAACAGAGAGCTGCCAGCAGCATTGTTGGCTTTACTTGTGGATACTAGTAATTTATTAGATGAGCGTAATGTCTTAAGGTTCTTATATAGGGTAAAAAGGCTTGAAAGTATTGGAGTTTTAGTCGGTTGGAAGAGGGTTATGAATTTCTATTGATCACATACACACAAATATATTTTAAGTGGGAGGGCAGAAAATATATACATATATTTTGTTGTCAAACTAGAACTTCTACATCTAAAATATCCATGATATCAGGGGATGTCCTGTTCTACAGTCAATGTGTATATCTGATTGTCTCATTCCCTCCAAATCTGAGTATGAGAAGGGCATTGAATCGCTGTTAATAAACAATGACAGGCATATCTTAAATTCAATTTGCCAGTGTTAGAGTATTCCAGATTAATTTTATAAACCTATCACACTATGTTCAAAGCTTTACACATAAAATTGTTAGTAAAATACCTGCTGATGGCAGAACATTATGAATAAGAGAGATATTTATAGAAATCTGACAGATAACTGCTATATTTGTAAGCATATGCAAATACATATGAACAGCAACAAGCATTTATCTATATAAAACTTTACAACTGTTTTACGCACACTGCAATCACAGTGCAATGAGAGCTATCCCCTACATGGAATTAAACCCACAGTTAGCTATAATATATGCACACTGACCTCTTGATTTACAGGCTGAGCTAACACACATCACCATACCTGCTTTTTTAACAAACTACTAGTGTGTGTGTGTGTGTGTGTGTGTGTGTGTGTGTGTGTGTGTGTGTGTGTGTGTGTGTGTGTGCGTATTTCCATATTCCTGCAGATAATGGAGGAATATGCAAATATCTGACACCTAAACACTATAGGCTCTAGTGCTTCACACAACTTCCAGATAGCATCAAGTTTTACATTGATCATATGGGTAGACACTCAGACCTGTAGTTGGCTTGTGTTAGACATACTGGAATTTAATAATACTGTGCATTTTGTAAAGCAGAATGGACTAAGGGATGTCTGTATGAGTTACTTTTCACACATACACAAGTAGACTATGTCATACTTTTGAAGGATTATGGATAATGGAGAAATGCATTGTCACCAGCAGCCTAGGTGCTATAGTTGTCAGTGGTACATGACCATACTAGATATGTGAAACAATGTACTTATATGTCAGAAAACAGAAGCATATAAAATGTTTAATAGTATGCGCATGATAAACAATATTAATAAATACTTGATTATCCAGATGAGCTAATTGCCAGAACGAAGAGTCAATGGGTTTAAAAGGCGTACAGCTGATATATGAGTAATAGTTATATCGCTGATTTCCTTCTAAATGTACAGGTATATTTATGATTGTGACACTTACTATAGGCATCCACTAGCCATCTCTGCACCTCAGCAACCCTTTGATGAAGATTCTCAGAGTCTCACTAATGCCATTTATTATAACAGTGGCAAACCTGCACTCCATTCCTATAGATTCACATATGAAGTCACTCCCTTTCAATCCAGTTTCAAATATCAATCATTGCAAAGTTCCATAATCTGACTGTCATGTGATTTTTCCAATTCCAGCAGAGATGGTCGGCACCTAGATGGTCTCATCCTCAGTCAAATTGGGTGCCTGGATACTTTGAAGCATCCTGGTAGAAACCATCTCAATGATAATGTTGAAAAGGTCAACAGATCACAATTCAATAAATTACTCACTGAGGTCACACTCAGTTCACAAGTAGCAATGGTCTGATATATAAATGTATCAAAATTGCAGTTTGTGGTGCTTATGGGATGATATCAGATAACTGGAAGATAACGGGCACGTGCTATATATGGTCCCATTTAACAACACTGGCTATTTGTAAGGAGCACCTTCCCATTATGCTGAGCTATTGGTTAATGCACTGAATTTCAAAAATGTATGCAGACAGACACAAATGGGATTCCAAAACCTTGAAATTTAATGAACCTTATTAATTATGTATGGCAAAATGGGTCTTAAATGCTGTCTGCACATATCTGGTCTTATTTTCAGGTATACCTGACTCACAAGTATCTGTAAAGAGAATTTTGCACCTGCTAGGATTGCTGTGGTAGACTGTGTTTCTCTCCTTATAGACCTATATTATCATCACTCCTACTCCTTAGAAATGTATCTGTATATGCTTAGATTGATGCATTGATGGAAAATTGTGTGCAATATAACAAATGGCTTGAGGGGTGTAGGATTGACCCATATGTACACAGGAGGGTACATCTGCATCACTAGCAAGGCCTCTTTTCCCATATGCAGTTGTACAGAAAAATGTAAATAGCACCAATGTATGTAAGGACAAACTAGTTAATTGTCTGTATATATTGCTGGTGACTTGGTACAGTCTGTGGTATATGTAAAGAAAACTTTGGATTCCAAAATTATCCATATGTTGCAATGTAGTATGCATTTGTAGCTATCCTACGGATATTTATTCATTGATGGTTATTAAAACATGTATTCAACATATTCCCTCAATATAAATATATACATGTTTATGTCTGTTTACCATGTACAGTCTATGGTAGGCTTACAAATATGGAGGCTTTCCAACATTTTCTGTAGGTTTTCAATTGATAATGTAGAGATACCCTCTGCTAATGGGGATAGCATTCACCGCTCACTATTGGTTGTGTTGATATAAGGTAATCACATAAAACAGTTCAATTAATATGACTTTTTTTACACATGTTGTTTCTGTAGGCTCTAGTTGCATTACTGCATTACAGCAATTGACAATAAATGTATGTGATAGCCATTAAACATCTTTCTCTTCAATATAAGGGTTGGGAGGTTGGCCTAATGGTTAAGGTGTTTGCCTTACAAACACAAGGTGCAGGGTTTGAGTCTCAAAAGAGATAATTGGCTAGGCTTAAAATGGCTCACAAGGGCAGTTAGCTTAGTACTGATCTATGAATCTATATGTTATAAGTAGTAATATGTTAATGTAAACTGCATGTTGAGTGTGTGGAGCATGTGGCATGGTGTTATTGTGGCTTGACCTCCACTGCTCTGATATTCACAGTAATGAGTTCAAATCCCTCATGCAGTCACTATAGGTATTACAAGGTACGTTGTTTTTGTTCCAAGTCTGATGTATTCAAGCATGTTTTCATATCACATATGTGGTTTCATATGCCTCAGTACTATATGGAACAGAAAATATTTCCTAGAATTTGGCAGTGCACAAAAAAGCAGAAAGGGTAAACTGGGATAAGCTGTCAACATAATCATCTCCATATGTGACCCCCCACATTAATCTAAACATGTTCATAAAAACTGTCCTGATGGCAAACATACCTAGCAGCAACAATTTGTCACCCCAGGAAAATGAGATCATAATAGCTGTGCTGTGCCAACATGGACAGATACTCTTTGGATGGGCAGGCAATACAGTGTTAAGGAATGAAGTGTGGACCACCAGCAACAACATTATTAATACTGTGAGAGGTCACAGTAGATCATGGAAGGCCTGTTGCAGATGGTGCTGTGACATGATCATTCATGCAGCCAACAGGATATGCTGGTATGGGAAATCAAGGGATACCACCAGTAGTGGCTGCCATTAACACCTCCAGATGAGATCACGCAGTTTCTCGTATCATTGCATATGGCAAATAGGGAAAGCCACGTACTCAGGCATGGGATTATAGCAGGTGATCCAGGCCGCACATGTATGTGTTACTTTGCATAACATTGTTATATAGAGTGTTTCAGTACAGATTGTTGTTGCATGCATATTCATGCATTATTATTTTTTGTGTTGCAGCAACAGAATTGCATTGTGTACATGAGTCCATACAGGTTAATGGTATAGCCAACATGTGTAATGTTATTTGCATTAATTTATACAAGCCCATCCACTTCTGTACAACAAAAAGACATGCCGAGTGAGTGTCTCCATATAGTCTTATTGTGACCATTACCTGTTAGTGACTCAGCTTCCTGTCATGCAAGTGACGTGTACTCTCATATTGATATTTTCTTGACATTGTAACATACAGGTACATCTTCTGGGGACATGAGCCATGCAGACAGACCCAAAATGCTTCCCACAGTGCTCATAGGCTGCAGCACAGTGCAGTATATCTGTATTGCATGAAATTAATGTCACTGTTTTTCATACACAGGGACATCTGGCCAATAGGTGCACAATACATCATGTGAGTATCATCATATCATGTAACTATGTTGTTATGTAGTCATGCACCTATGCCTGCGTACATAACCGTGTTTTCATTGCATTTTCCTACTTCGGGAGCTGCATTACGACAGACAACCTCACCACATGGGGAGGGTTTAACTGGTCTGCTATTTCCTCTGTTTCCTAAATATCATTGTTGTTTTTCTTGTTGTTCGCCTCCATTAATTCTGTGTTGTTCTACCCCTTCATAGGACAGACACCATCAGTTTCTCAACCACGAACAACTGGCATGTGTATATATCATCTACTGTGTGTTGTAGCTCTGTTGGAATGGTGAATGCTGGCAAGTCTATGATTACTAGACTTAATACTAATGTCCTCCCTTCAAGACATATACAACACATCAACATTCAGTTGTCCTTCTACAGGTATAACCAACTTATAACCAGACTCAATCACCTAATTTTGTACTCTCTAACAAAGATAAACTCCAACCAGATATCCATCCCAATCCTGAGTCCATCTGTACCTCCCATGTAACCTACCCATTACCCCCAAGCTTTTGTTCCTCACAATCTCACAGACACCACTATCTATACATCTTTACCTATTACCAGTAACTGACCTTCTCATTGCATGCTTTAATCTCAGAAGCCTTGCAACCAAATTACCTGAATTACATGCCACCCTTGCCTTCTACTCCCCAGAGATTGCAGTCATAACTGAAACCTGATTAACGCCCCACATCAAAGTCCCTGAAATTACTACAAGTGGTTACGATATTATAAGACAGGACGGGATAAACAAACATGGTGGGGCTGTAGCAATTATGTGTAAAGGATCACTTAATCTAGAACAACTAAACTGTTCCCCACAAGACATCTCTCATGTTGAACTCCTTATCACTCACCTACAAATTAATCCTCACAATTGCATTAACATCATAGCCATCTACCTACCACCAGGCAACAACCTGCACAAAATAGAATCCCTCCTATCCTGGTCAACTTTTTCGCTATCCCAAGAAACCATTATTCTAAGTGATTTCAACATAGACTGATTTACCTGCTCCTCTGACACCCCTACCTCATTTAAAAACTTATACAACTTCACCCAAATTATTAACTACCCCACCTGCATCAACAAGCACTCCAATAAAAAAATCACTTCTAGAGTGATTTTAACCAACAAACCAAACCACTGGTACCAGGCAGGGTGTCTACCAGTCATGCTAAGTAACCTTGCCCCTACATTTCTAGTTAGGAAGAAAACACATATCCAAACCAACATCTCATACAAATACACCCATATCAAAAAATATTTCTCCTCTGACACCTTCAATTTACTAATACAAAACTGCGATTGGTCCCCATTAAAAAACTTGCAACTAGACCTACCTATAGCATACCTCAATAACAAATTCCTTGAAATATTAAATAATCTTGCCCCCCTCAGAAAAACTTGCCAAAAAAAACAAACTTCTACCATGGCTTTCTAAAGAAACAAAACAAGCAATGAAACAAAGAAATAAGGCCTGGTCACTATATCATATGACCAAAAATAACAACGATCTCACCCTTTACCAACAACTTAGAAACCATGCTAAGAAAAACATCATCAAGGACAAAAGAGCCTATTTCCTCTCCTACCAACAAAAATACCAGCACAATCCACAAAAGTTATGGCAGAATATCAACCACCTCCTTAATCCTGATAAAACCCCTACCCCTGCCCCCCTCACTACTAAATCCTCTGTGCCCTTAGCCTCACAATTCAATTCCCACTTCACCAATTCTACCATTTCTCTCCTAGATAACAAAACAATCCCTCCACTCACTGTCCCCTCCCCAACCTTTAATGACACAAACTCCTTCTCCTTTATTCCCATTCCAAATTCCTACATAATAAAATTCCTATGTAAATTAAAACCCTGCTGCTTAGCTGCTGCCCAACTTCCAAACGAATAAATAAAACTAGCTGCCCCATCTATCGCCTACCCCATATCATTACTAATAAACCACTCTATCACCAAACAGTACATTCCCAAATTATGGAATATCTCTCATATCATACCACTCCATAAGGGCAGCCCATCTAGAGACATAACTAACTACTGTCCCATCATCATTATATCCCCCTTGCCAAAATTCTAGAGAAATGTATCCACCAGCAACTCATGAAATACCTCACTACAAACAACCTACTCTCCAGTACCAAGCATGGCTTCAGGCCTAAACACAGTACTGACTCAGCCCTCATAACCTTTTTAGAGACCATTCTCCACCTCAAAAATGAAGGACAACTAGCCTCAGCCATTTTTTTTAGATATGTCAAAAGCTTTTGACACAGTGTCCCATCAGCTGCTCCTTAACAAACTTGCCACTTACAATCTCAATACCACACCCCTAACATGGTTTCACAGTTATCTATCTGGCCATCAGCAGGCAACTAAATGGGGAAAATGGCCTCTCCCCACTATTACCAGTCACCATGGGGGTACCAAAAGACTCCATACTTGGGCCCCTCCTCTTCATAATATTTACCAGCAACATATATACTGTCAACCAACATGCCACCATGATCCAATATGCAGATGACTCCTCCCTTATCTGCTCAGCCCACTCCCTACAAGAATTCCAACACAAAGTGCAATCCCCATTCCAAGACATTGAAAAGTACCTCACCAGCCACCAACTCTTTCTAAATCCAAATAAGACCAAGCTAATAATTTTGTCTAATACATCTTCCAAATCCAGTACCCAATCCCTTTTCATACTATCTAACAATGGTACAAAAATCAACCCAACCAATCAGACCAAGCTGCTAGGGGTAACCATAGATGACTCAATAAAATTTGATGAACACATCTATCTTCTTCCAACTTCCTACATAATAAAATTCTTATGTAAATTAAAACCCTGCTACTTAGCTGCTGACCAACTTCCAAACGAATAAATAAAACTAGCTGCCCCATCCATCGCCTAACCCATATCATTACTAATAAACCACTCTATCACCAAACAGTACATTCCCAAATTAAGGAAAATCTCTCATATCATACCACTCCATAAGGCCAGCCCATCTAGACACATAACTAACTACTGTCCCATCATCATTATATCCCCCCTTTCCAAAATTCTAGACATTGCAGTCATAACTGAAACCTGGTTAAAGCCCCACATCAAAGTCTTTGAAATTACTACAAGTAAACTAAACTAGGCGCTCTATACAGGGTTAAACCTTATCTTACACAACAAGCTAGACTGGCCACTGCAAGATCACACTTGCTATCCACCCTCCTGTACTGCTCTGAGGTCTTTACTAACCTATCAAAAACAAACCTAAATAAACTAGACTCCTGCTATAATAGAATAGCTAAGTTTGTCACCAACCACCCCTACAGAACACACCATTGCGCTGCTCTCCGACAGCTCAACTGGCTAGAACTTCCCAACCTATTATTACTAAAACAACTTTCACTTGCCCATAAAATCATATTCAATGATTCTGACTGCCCAGCTCTATCAAACCTAGTCCAGCCAAACACAAACTGTAGACTCTTCAGGTCAACCAACAAACTAATGTTAAAAGTAACCCAGTCTCACAACTATCACAGAGATTCCTTCTATTGCCATAAAATAGCCAAAGATTGGAACACCCTTCCTCAACAGATAACTAAAAACCCCAACCTGTCCACATTTAAAACAACTCTGAAAGACTAAATGAAAATTGGCTATGCCCCTGTATTGCTCCCAACTAATATTCTTTCTTTTTTTTCCCCACTGATCTCACACATGTTAGCCCAAATAATGCTCATCCCACATAGGACTATCCCACTATCTGTCTTATCTTTATTAATTTTTGTTCCTTCAGATGACCCAACTTGTAAAACTACATGACCAATTTTGGTCTTTCAGAAGTGACTCGCCTTGTAAAGATACATGACTTGTGTGCCTCATATATAATGTAAAAAAAAATAGTATTCCTGTATGCCTGAAACATACATGTTTAAACTGTATTCTGTTATAATATTTTGCTATTATTTTTGTTAAGATCATTTACATATTTCTTAGCAATGTACTACTTAAACTAACTTTACTGCTTATACCTTAATAATGTTCTTTTTGTTGTGGAGCTTTTCTCCCCAGGTCTCTTGCGAAAATGGAGTTTTTTTTAAACCCAGTGGGACGCTACCCAGTTAACAAATGTAAATAAAACAAAATAAAACAAAATAATACTAATACTGCATATTTAACAAAATTGTAAAGTAAACTCGTAAGAAGTATAAAATAAAATAAACCAAGTAAATGTAGAGAACCTGTTTATTCAATAGAATAAAAGTTATAAAAACAGTGGTGAGTGCTTTCATGAATAAAACCACCTCATCAGATCATATTTCACTAATGCAAGCAACTTCTTAATATACTTCTCATTAATTAACAATTCTCCAATAGAATCATTAAACATAAAACACATGACTAACACTCATTGAGAATTAAGGTCTCCTATTTTTAAGTCTAGGTCTTAAAGAGACCCTGTCATTAAGGCCTCCTTTTTCTGCCTGAAGTTTTAAGATCCAACTCAACTCCCTGTCTTCTGTTTTATTAACCTTGTCCCCCATCCTGCCATCATCTCTAATCAGTTTTATTACTTGAAACTTAAATGTATGTCCTGCTCTAGTGTCTAAAATATTTTGGGCTAGAGAATTGTTGGTGCTACCCTGTCTGATGTCCGTGACAAGTTTCCACATTCTTTCCATCAGGGAATGATTAGTTTTGCCCACATAAAATTTCTGACATTTCAAACATTGTGACAGATAAACTAAATGTCTGGACCTGCATGTAGCCTTCACCTTAAATGTGTACTTTCTCTTTGTCCTAGGATGTATAAAAATATTACCCACATTAATAAGTGCATAAAAATTGCAACTCATGCAATGAAATGTGCCCATCCTGCCATTATAATATTTTCCTTCTTACAGTAACATAGCAGTCTTTTAAGTGAACCTTTATTCCTAAACACAAAAGTAGGTTTGGTACCTACAATACTATTGACATCACTGTCAGACCTCAGAATGTACCAATTCTTTTTGATGATCTCACATATATCAGCTATATTATCTGAATAGGACAGGCAAATACCAGGAGCTTTCCTATTAAATTTCTCTTTCTCAACCACAGTCTGCCCATTTCTGGTAGAAAAATAAGGGGCTGCTGAAGTATACCTCAAGCGTGAAACTTGGTCCAACTGTTGCTGTATGTCTTCAGATTTATAACCCCTCTGAAATAATTCTACCATCATCATTTCTACTTGTTCCAAAAACATGGTGTCATTGTTATTTAACCTCGATATCACAGCAAGAGGCTTTCCAGTTCGATTCTCGGCTGGTGCATCTTCTGTGCAGAGTCTGCATGTCCTCCCCATGGTCAAGTGAATTTAAAGAAATGCAGGTAGGTGCGAGCATGTGTGGGTGTGCCTTCTTTGAAGGTTGGGCACTGGGCTGGCAACTCGACACTGTAAAAATTCACTGCCAATCATTAGTGGACAGGAGTTCCGCTGTGGCGACCTCTAAACGGGAAAAGCCGAAAGACAGTTTATTCTCATAAATTGGGCTTTGATAATATTTCTATAAACATGCAGTTTACTTTATTTAATGCTAATACTGTACTTATGCTTTTGTTTCCATACAACAGTTGCATTTCATCCATTACTTCCAGTGCCAAGTTCCCATGAGGATGTGTCAGATGTGTGTTGTATTGTAATTCCTTATGTATATTTCATATGTAAGATAATTGTAAGTGTCTTGTTATATATGTTCAATGGGCCACAGTAAGACATGACCTTCTAGTAAGTTCTTAGCATCTGTAATATTGGAGTGATATAGTTGTGGCGTATACCAGTAATAATATCCAGCATGTGATATAAGCATGTTTACCTCACCTGTGTCATCTGATTCTTCACACATCCACTACCTTCATCCTCTATTTGCCTGTCCACTAATTTGGATGTCTGATCTGATGTGTATCAGTATGATAGCATGGCCCTAGGCACACAGGACACAGACTTCATGATACAGTCTGGCCCAGAAGGTTATAGTCACGTGGATGAGGCTCTACCTCAGATGTGGTGGAAAACTCATCCTGTCATTCTGACAATGTGGGGAAATCAGATAGCGAGCAGGATGAGGCCTGTGGACGGTAGCCCCATGTTGATTTAACTGGGGATGTTAACAGTTCCCCAAAACAAAGTGATACTGCCCAATACAGCAGATGTTATGTGTGTAGCTGGTGTCATGGGCACATATCAGAGGATGTCTTCCTACTCCTAGAGGTAAAGGACTGTTCCTAGAGACATCATGGATCTGACATTCATGCACTTCCCCATGCCATGGATTATGTTGCATACTATCTGAATATGTTGCAAGAAGGACAGGAGTGCAGACACAGTGAGGTCTTGGCAGCATTGGCTGCACGTAATGAAAGCATTTTATCTGGGGCATAGTCTTTTGAGCTCTTTGTTACAGCAGTACTACAGGAGTTCCATACTATGAGCAGGGTTCCAGGTGCCCTGACTGTGCTTAGCCAAGTGCCACATGGGAGACGCAGGCCACCACTCATTAGACCAACTCTTGCCCATTGGGGATGGATCTGCTGCTGACCAATCCTGTGTGGGCCTGGCAATCAAGACCAGACAGTCAACATACACTCCTTCCCATAGAGTGTCTCCACATGCTGGCATCACACCATCTGTGTTCTCTGTGTAGCAACTTGGGCCAAGTGTTTCCATATGTGGTAGAGGCAGCCAGGACCATAATGTGAGCATTCAGCATGGGCACCATAGACTACATTAGAGTAGCACTGACAGTTGATCCACTATGTCCTGTAATGTCATTCCCATCCAGTGGCAATGATGATTGCTGTGCAGACCAATTACAATGTCATCATTATGAAGTCTGATGCCACAAAAGTCTGACATTTGTACTAACCATAGGTAACTCCATTTAGTGTGTGATACTTTATCCATAATTTATATTGGTACATGTTGCTTGTGGTATTGGCAACAGTTCTGTAGTATGTCCTGACTTGGTTTCCTGTTTGCATCATTAGATAGTGTAAAAATAGGAATGAATTTCACAGAGGTATGTCCCTTGTTGAATGCCATACACACATACAGCACTATGAGTCTGTATGCATACCTTTGTCACTTGTGGCCTGAGTTGATGTTCCATGTCATGACAGATCTGTATGTTTATACTGTTATATGTTAGAATTATGTTGTTATGTCTGATGCTTTAGTGGGTAGTTTCCATTAGATGCAATCTGAGCAGCTGTGGTGGGGCAATGCCTGAACATCAACGTTTAATGTGTGCATTTCTGTACTTGTGGCTTGTCATGACTCAAAGGTGTGTGTCAGATGCTGCTATATTGCCTTGGCCTGGACATGTGATCACATCCTCTGTCACCCACACCTGTTTCTTTTGCCTCTTGTGTTCTCCTGCTCCTCCTATGATAACTGTGAAATGTCATCTTCAGACATATGGTGTTCTTTGGATCATTCACAGCACGTACAGCAGGAAGACCACCTTGTGTTGTTAACATATTGTGTAGCATGGCACATGCAATAATCATCTGTGCTGCCTTTTCAGGTATGTATTGCAGTGCAACCCCGGATGTGTCCAGACATCCGAATCTGACTTTCAGTACACCAAAGACACACACTGTTGTATTTCATGCTCTGTTATCGATTGCAGGTGTTCTCTGCAAAGTTGGAAGGTTCTCTGTGCAGGGTCATTAACCACTACCCTAGTGGATAACCATGGTGGCCTGTTGTGGGGAGGGGAAACACATATGGTGTCATCATGAATAATGTTGATAGGGATGTATTTAGCTTATATCCTAGCTGTGCTCCTGTACCTACCTAGTAGTAGTTCTTCTGGTATTTCACATTGCTAGAATGCAGCCTTCAGACCACTTTCACTCCATATTGCAGTATCTTGGACATTACCAATATGTGCTGCCATGATATTTGTAATGAGGCCATCTGTTGAGCACACCTCCGGGCAATTGAATAATGACCATCCCTTTCTATTTATGTACAGTTCTGCAGCAGGTACAGTGGGGGGTTTATTTGGAACATGGGTGCAGTGTACTGCACTGAGGACATGGGGATAGGAAGTAGATATACTCATCTACATTGCTGCCAGGAAATGTGAGAAGATGCAACTGGCAGCTGTCTGGGATACCCCTAAAATATCTTTGATATGCCAGTGAAATGTCCCAGAGTCTGGTTTACCCAGACTCAAACAAACATCTGTTTCTAGATGTATTGGGTTAACTCACAGAGTACATGCACACATATGTGGGGAGTACATCCTACACACAGCCTGCACCAGCTCTCTGTCTAAGTGGTACTGTTGATTACTTCCTGATCAGACAGATGGCTTAGATATAGCCTGGCTTGGTGGTACCTAGCTAGCTGCCTTCTAAGATGGATTTGCATATCTTCCTCTATGGATTACAGTACCGCAGCCTCCTGTAATTCATTAAATGTCAGTTGCATATTTTTTTAAATAATGGTGCAGATTCTACATGATTCTGTACTAGTTTGAATGATATCATGTCATATAAATACAGCACATTTGGCCTCTGTAGAGTGCTTTATAAAGTTGTCGGTGAAGCTCTTTGTCACATTTAAGTAGGGTCTGGCATGATGTGTTTTGGAATCCATTGAGGGTGCATAGAGTCTTTAATTATCCTTTGCTGCATAGATAATTACCTTGTCTGGCTTTAACAAACTTTATGAAATTGTACCTACCGCTGGTTTACTGACATCTTCCTTCACCATGCTGCTCTGTCAGCAGCTTTCTTTTAGAATGCAGCCTACTGTATGACTCAGAAGACATTGTTTTTTTTTAAAAGACTGAAGACTGTTGCCTTGCAAAAGGGAATTGAGTCTGTTAGATGAGTTGCTAGATTCAGAATTCTAGACATAAATTTCAGTCTTTTCTGGAACACTGATGGGTTTGAAAATGTAATGTTGCTCAGAGAAGTTTGAAAGACATGTTTTTCATTTGTTAACTGTAAAAATAAATAAATACATAAAGAAAAATAAGCCTCATTTTCAGGAGCAATGCTGGGATTTGGTCTGGTTATGAAACTTTCTCAAATTTACAAGGCAGGCAAACGGAAGCTGAGTGTATCAAACACTAGAATGTAAAATGAGGCTAGCATACTGAATGGGCAATAGGTGCTGATTGTGGAAATAAGGGTTGAACTTGGCAAGCCTTGTAAGGGCCCAGGGCCACGTGCCTATTAACATCCTATGATCTTATGATCGAGTAACTCTCATAGTCATTTAATATTCTATATTATGCCTCCAGTCATTTTCAAACTGACAATGATAATTTTATCTGCAAAAAAATCTTACAAAGTATAATAACATTTGATTTCAAAATTCTTTAAAATGTTAATACTTAATAGGAATAGTGGGTTAGGGCAACTTCTTCAAAAGTTTAAAGGGATAACAAATAAAGTGTGCAATGAAATCCCAAATAGGGAAGTTAATCTTGTCAGGTAATGTGTTAAGGCATTTTTAACTTGAACTTAGCAGGAATGTAAAGTCAGGGCTACTTGTGAAGTGGTAACCAGTGTTTTCCTTTCTGCAAATGTTTACTAATTGCTGTGTCAAAAGGTTATAAAATTAAGATTACAATTAAAACTTTAAAACTGAGGCTAATGTTAAAGGTAGTGTTAGGTCGGTTTCTGGTGTGGGGGCTTGTTTTCCAGTTAATTGAAGGCATGGTGGTGTCGGGTTTTGTGCAAAAGGGTAATTTTAAGTTGCTTGTCAGGTTATTAGGAAGGTTTTGTGTAATTCCCGTCCATAGGAAGAGGTTTTGTTTAATTATGGTTAATTATTAGCTTTCCCTGGTAGGCTAGAGTTGCGCCATCCAGAGGAGGAAGTTTTGTTTAATTTTTGAGGTTTGTTTAATTATTAACTTTCCCCGGTGGTCTAGTGCTGCGCCGTCTACAAGAACAGGTTTTGGTAATGAGGTTTGTTTAATATTAACATTCCCTGGTGGTCTAGTGCTGCGCCGTTCATAGGAAGAAGTTTTTGGTACTGATTAGCTTTCCCTGGTGGTCTAGTGCTGAGTAAGAGGTTTGTTGTAATTCACAGGCTTGCTGCTGACCATTATAAGACAAAAAAAGGGAATCCTTAAAAGCCAACAAAGCTGTACTCATCTTACTGCTTTTAACTATCCACAGCCAACCTTACTCACAACCTCAACAAGACCACATCAAAATGTTCATATTCACTCTGGATTTTCTTTCAAAAAACCCTACAAGCCACACCCCTCAACCTACCTCACTTCCCTTCAAATCCCAACTCACTTAATCCTTTCCTAACCCTTCTCAGCCACCCATATAACCTAGCACAGCTACAACCCAACACCCCCCATCCTACATAAAACAGTCCCGTGACAAATTAGTCTGTGCTAAACTTCACTTTTGTTTTGGTTAAATTAAATATATTTTTTTTCAAATTCTGCCCCCAATTAAGGTTGTGATGATGCAGCAAAAACACCTAGAGAGTGTTTATAAAACTCCTTGCTGGAGACATGTCCCTAGGGGCTTAAATATTTATAATATTATTAATTACCTCAGGGTTCCATCCTCGTGTACCTTAAAAGGAAATACATTTATTTGGTATTAAAATACTAATTAATAATTAATTTCTTCTTTGTTTGTTTAGAGGTATTGTATTCTCTGTAAAGCTAAGCATGGTAAAATAAATTATGGGATTAAATGTGATAGGAATTGCTAGTGACTATGATTTTAACATTTATTTTTTAATGAAATGTCCAGAAAATACTTTTTCTCAAATCATTGTCAGTTTCCATCATTGTTGTAGTTTCCATCACAGTTTACCAAAGACACGCAATGTTCCAATGTTGCGTGTGTTCGGTAAACTAGTAGATGTATTGCATATTGGTTGATTAGAAATGCAAATGCTAAATTCGAACATTTGTCATAAATGTGGGCTTGAAGTTACTCTTTTTGGTCCTAGATGTTCAATATTTTCGACCATTCAGAATTGTAATGACTTTTCCTATATACTATACTTCTGAAAATGGCCTGTTGTATATGATTTAAAAGTGTCCCACTGTGTTGTAAAGAATACAAGCTGATTTTTTTTTTATCTCCACTAATTTTGTTATTTATGACTATTTCTTAAATGATTATTGCTCAATATTCTTTACATTTTTCATGATTAGTTTTTTTTTCCAAAAACATTTTTATTTTGTTTTCATTATAAACATATGCAAATGTACATATAACAAATACAATAAAACAATAACAAAACTATTTACAATATTTACATTCATCCATGATAAACAATCATTTTATCCATGAGAAGTTATTAGTATTTATTCAAAAGGTTTTCCAATTTTTGCCATGCCATTTTTTTATGACTTGTATAACAAATAATTTTGTTACAAGCAACTTTTGCTAAATTAATAAACATCAGATCGTATTTACTTTTCCAGTTCAAAGTAATAACTTGTCTGGCAATTTCAACAATTGACCAGAGTAACTGAATCTGAGATTTAGGTATTACATCAGGTATAGGAACATTGAATAGGATTAGTGAGTTAGAAATATGACAGTTATCAGACCATAAAGTTTTTACAAAATATTTAAAGTCTTTCCAGTATTGAACATTTCTTCATTCAATGAACATGTGAACCCAGTTGGCCTCTAGCTATTCATCACATTTCCAACATTATTTTCATTGTTTTTGAGTATAATGTTTATTTTATGTGGAGTATAGAAACTCCTATTCATAAATTTCCATGTATACAATCTCCAATATAATGAAGAAGAGGTACCATACTGTACGTAGATTTCAATAACAGCTTTTTGGATTCATCAGATATTTGTTCTCCATTAATCTTTACATAGTAATTCCAAAAATCTGAGTCAAACTTTAGAGTGTCTTCTCTTAATATCTTATAGATATGTGAGATACCTAATTTTTGATCATCTGTCTTTTCAAGACACCTAATAATAAGTTGGATCAAACTAGGTATAGATTCAGTCTCTAGGTTGATTGATACTCTCATTTTGTTTTCTATAAACTGCCGTATTGGATACTCTAAATTGGCCCTAGGCATAAGGCGTGCATGTGTGTGCCTTCCGTGGAAGGTTGGGCGCTGGGCTGGCAACTCTACACTATAAAACTCTACTGCCAATTATGAGCAGACATGTCATCCGTTGTGGCAAACCCTAACCAGGAAAAGCCAAAAGAAGAAGAAGAAGTTGATGTTGAAAGAATCTAGGCAATCAGGGGAGTATGCTATAGGGAATATAAGAAATAGGAATTGTTTAATGTAATTACAATCAATTATATTTTTAAAGTTATTAAATATTTGATTAATGCCATAAGAAAAATTATTAAACTTCTTTTAAATAAACAAAATTCACGTAAAAGCCAATGAACTCTACTTATTCCATATTGTTCCTTAAATTGATGTTTGATAGTTCTGACATCAGTTACATGAATCTCATGTATTATATTCCAGCCAGATATATAGATAAGTGAGATCCAATGTAATATTACATTAATTATAACTGATTTGGAGTAAAGATCTAAGCTAGGGAATGTTATCTCATTACTGTTCCAAGCTCTAATGTGCCATTTATATACAATCCTAGGTTTTAAGCGGAACCATAAAAATTTAGGTAACATGGAATCTAATTTTTTAAATAAGTTTGAAATAAGTTTTTGGGAAGGGTAGTATCAATGACTGCATATAAAACAAAATTTTAGGTAAAATTATCATTTTAATTAAAGAGAGCCTTTCTTCCATTGTAAAGAACATTTTATTCCATATTTTGATTAGTTCACTAATGGTGGTTATTAAATTATTGTAGTTTAGTTTAACAGACTCTTCCCATGTACTCTTTATACTGACAACCAAATAGTCTAATATACCATTCTCCCAATTAAACAGGTTATTCTCTCTTAGGCTTTTGTTAATCTTTTTGTTAATTAATTCTTTCAAACTTGTTTAAGATATTTATAACATCATGCAAAGAACCATCAATATCACCCAACGTTAACAACATAATTCATCTGTATGTGTAGCTAATGTAAAGTTTATAGCATTATGGTCTGTATGTGGACAAGTCATTATGGATACGACACATTTTTGAGTATATATTATTTGACACAACGACCTTATCAATGCTTGTTTGTGTACCAAACTGATATGAATAGTGAGTACAGAATAAGGAATAATGTTCTCTTAGACCATCCCCGGGATTCATGAACCTTGCGCCAGGCGCACGCATGGCGTAGGCGCCACAACGCCAGACATGGCCGCCGAGCGATTCAGGTACGATCCAAACCCACGTGCATCACCAGCGTACGCTGGAGTTGCGCCGCCTCTGGCGTAGGTATGTTAAATACCCCATGTGTGGTGTTGCACCATGCAAATGAAGGCAAGTAGCGATTCACGAAGTGGCGCAGGCGTAGCATAACAGCACGGCAATGTAAACCAAAAAAAAAATGGTTTACATATATCCAAACATGACATAGGAGGAACGGAAGGCTGCCAACGTCAGGTGTCATACTGGTGCAACATGGCAATGGGGAAAGAAACCGAGAATGTCAAAAGAAAACATGCAGAAAATGTAAATAATGACATAAATGTTATGTACGCAAAAACCACAGCAGAACCCCAGGACATATCCGCGGAAGGTGAGGAACAATGAAGTAATATGACAATGTCATAAAAGAGCAGTATAAGACACATCAGCATCACAGCCACAATACACCATAGTATGAATGGAAAGCCACAACCACAGCCCAAGGGTTGCCAAGGAGTGGCGGCGGTGTCTGGCACCGTAACCATGTATTAGTAGTCAATGCCATGCAAATGAGGCAGATAATACTGAATCGCAAAACCCCCGCCGGCGTAAGGCTGCACCAAACGGCACAGCGGTAATACACCGAGGAGTGGCCTAGAGGGAATACCTGTCAATCTCAGAGGGGTGTGCCACTGTAGGAGGAAGCACATTGGAGCCCAGCAAACCTGGGCTGTACAATGCACATCACAGCATCAGGACCGGCGTGTGAGGAAATAGATGCACTGAGAGTACACAATGCGCGCACAGATGCATGTGCACGAGGATGACTACGTTCCCCAAACCAGTCATGTGACGGCCACCCCGTCAACAACCATGGATACAGGAAGGTGATGCGGAGAATATGAGGAAATGCAGAAGCAGTGTAATTGGAGTCGTAATGAGCAATTAACACCAATCAACCCACGAAGGGCAATTGGTGGCAGCTGACAACTCTGCATGCAGAAACCTGCAAAACGGGAAAGGGGAGGCATATGAATGCAAAGAAAGTAGTGGATGTTGCAGAAATGCAAAGAGCGAAGAACCGATACAGCACAGCCAAGTAGAGAGTTAGCATAACAGTGGCGGCAGACAAAATGCATGAGATGCCATGTGCCTGCAGGATGCACTCCCAGAAATAGTAGGTGCAACGTGCAGAAACAGTAAAGTAAGGTGTAAAGCTAAACCAATGCAGACAAGTGTAATGTAACACCAAAGGCAACAGCGTTGCAGTGCCAACGGTAAAACACGGAAGATAACCCACAGATACGGCAGCAGAGACACACCTAATGACATCACCGGGTGTACAGCACAACACTATAAAGTGGGAATGCACACAACACACAGCGCAAATTCCCAAACGCTGAGCCTTACGGTGTAAACACATGGGGAACTTTTAAAATGTATATGTTGGGTGCTGCCGTGGCCGTGATGCATCGGCATGTGTAAAGACAGACGGAGTTGCGGAGGAGGGTGCCGACAACTACCGGAGGCCTCAGAGGAGAAGGAGAGTGTTCAGACCAAGGGTGACCTACCAGGGGCTGCAAGACCTGGAAATAGTAGAGCGTTACAGGGTGGACAGGGACACATTACAGCAAATAGTGGAGCTGTGCCGGCCAAGCCTGCGAACAAGAGACAACAGAGGGGAGCCCATCCCAGTGGACACAAAGGTATGTGTAAGCTTGCGAATACTGGCAACAGGTACCTTTCAAAGGCCAACCGGGGATATAATGGGCATCTCACAGGCATCAGCATCCAGGGTACTACACCAGTTTCTGGATGCCATGTTACGACATGCCCATGAGTATATATACTTCCCCAGATCTCAGGAGGAGTTGGCTAGCAATATGCGCCACTTCCACCGTGTGGCACAATACCCGGAGGTACTGGGTGCGATAGACTGTACGCACATAGAAATCAAGTCACCACCCGGTGAGCAGGGTAGACGCTACATAAACCACAAGGGATTCCCCTCTATCAATTGCCAGGTCGTGTGCAAAGCGCAGGGCATTATCATGGATGTGTGTGCTGGCAGCCCTGGAAGCTACCACGACTCCCATATCTGGCATGCCTCACAGCTGTATCAGGTATTCGCCAGGGGGGACATCACACAAGGTCACCTTGTGGGGGATGCTGGCTATGCATTGGAGCCGTGGATGATGACACCCATCAGAAATGCACACACACACATGCAAGAACGCCATAATGAGGCACACGCACAAACCAGAATAATCATAGAGCATGTGTTTGGGATGTTGAAATCACGGTTCCGGTGCTTGGATACATCTGGTGGAGCCTTGCAGTACTCTCCAGGCACATGTGCCCACATATTCATAGTATGTGCTATGCTACATAATATGATCCTGCGGAAACAGCTGCTGCAGGGACATAATGGTGTAGGGCCACCAAGCCGCCACAACTGCCAAGGCAAGCACAGGCACAGGCGTTCAGCGCCATGAACACACTGTGCCAGCCCCAGTAGGCAGATGGAGGCGTACCCAATATGCCTATGCCTTGGCAAAGAGGGAACGTATAGCACATACTCTGACAGCGTAGGCCCCATGGACTGACACCTCCCTACCTGCACACACAGTGAAATGGACGGCACACAAACATGTCCGCCCGTAATGTGTACCGTATGGGCGGTCCCATGTGTGACTCCAACATAGGGAGCATCCAAACACTGCACAACCAACAGCCAGCGGAGCATGGAACGCCAACACCTCAACCGCACGCGGGTCCGACAGCAGACGGCGTGGCGAGTCAGATGCTGCCGTTGGCAAGGTGTCTACATATGTACATATGTGCATACACAGATATGGAGATAGATATCATTACACACGTAGAAATATATGTACACATACACAGATATAAAGTACAACAGGTTAAACAGGGAATCACAGGGATGCAAGGTTACAGAGAAGTAAGACGCGAAATCTCTACATAGTAAACATAGTGAATGACAACCCGACTATCTGGGAGGGTGGACAGAGCAGGGAACGCCACCCATGGAAAGGTCAACCCACCTAAATGCATATTCGCCATTCGGGATGATCGCCAGGCCACGATACAGTAACAGGACATGTGCGTGTAATATTCTTAGGATATGAGGGCAGAGGTAGACACCGCCGCCGGCGATGTGGTCAACGTAGGTACTGTGTGCAACCGTCCCTGCGAAAGCGGCAGTATGTGTATGTGTGAGGTGAGGATGTCGTGTGTTCCTCTGTGCCAGTGTAATGTGTGTGACACTGTAAAATGTGTATGTAGGTGACATGTGACAGGCGGAGTGGAATAACATGTGTAGGCATACAGTATAGGAACCACAGGCGTATGTATAGCAGTACCCACAAAGTAGTACTGAGAGCTCCTCACTGGCTAGCCACGTGGCGACGTAAAACGATGCAAAGCGAAAATGTCCCAGAATGTACCACAGGAGTATAGCCAACATGAGATGCAAAGGACGCATGTACAAACCATCACCGTATGTATGGCGCCAACATGTTAATTCCAACACGATACATTGGCAACATTACGCAGCAATAGTTATGTACCGCGGAAATACGCATGTGCTACCCCGGCACCGATCGTGAACACGTATCGTCCCGTAAACACCGCTGAGTGTTCTACGAGTGTTAAACAAGCAATCGCCACCCGAATAGGTGGCAACCGGTAGCATACAGGCCGTCCCAACTACAGGACCACAATGACCGTAAATATCCGTGACAAAATGCCAAGGGATAGTCGGCACGTACGAACAGCTGCAGATATACTACCGATGTGACGGAGGAATACATGCAGGAAGCACACAAGCAGGCGGTACCGACAGCAGACGACATCAACAAAACCTACACTCCTAGAACAACAGACAGGTAACTTGCAGCTCCCCAGGCAGGGATGGAGCACACACACAAGCATACCGTGTATGTACAAATGCAAGGCCCACAACCCGTACCCGTCACCCACAGCCGATATACCCCATCGCACATATCAAAGGGATACAAGCCGAAATAGCAGCAAAAACATACAGGCAGTTAATGACAGCGGCATACCCGCAACATCTCGGGTGGAAAACACTATCAGCAGCGGATGCATACCTGCATCCGTTGTGTACAGGAATACAAGAGCTATGTTACACATCAGAATGCAAAACGCCATCGACAGATGCCGCCAGGACACGGACACCCACATGTGGAACATAATACCATACCCAACACACACAATCCACGGCTAACACCACAGCGAAATGTACCTGACGCCACACATAGCGGTTGCAGTCACACATAACATAACACAATACATACCATCCCCACGAAGGTAGTGCAAATAACCAACGCCCAGACGATGAATGAACCATGCCCTAGTTCACGAGTACCATCTGAATGGAGGGGAAAACCC
>NC_056726.1:737280025-737325973 GCF_019279795.1 Protopterus annectens | reverse complement strand
GTAACTGTTTCCCTCCAAATAGTTCAGTAGCAGCCCTCCCGAGTCGCACAGAAGGCGAAAACAGGTCGCAAACACCTGTTGCATCTGCGCGACTGGGCCGGGATGTAAAGGGCGTTCTTAAAGAGAACCCTTTAAAAAAAAAAAAAAAAGTTTTTTTTTAATTAAAATAAATTTCTCAGCCAGCCTGGTTCCAAGGGGGTGCAAGTGCACCCCCTTGCACCTGCCTGTGGGTGCCCTTGTATGCAATGCTGTCAGTTCTGAGTGTACCAGCACAGCCCAAAGTGCCCCCTACAGCTTGGCGCCCTGAGGCAATTGCCTCACTTCGCCTCTCGTAGTTACGCCCCTGGAGGCAGAGCACTTGGCTGGCCTTGTTTTAGTATTTTGACAAGGATGTCTGAATTGCTTTATTCAACTAACCTTCTAAATGAATATTTACTTTACCACATTTTGAATCTTTACATTCCATTGATATATTTTACATTAGTCATAATCATAGTGTTTATCTCTATATATTAGGGTTCATTTATATTACTAGATGTCTCTAGTTCTTTTAATATATTGGCACAATCCCTAGAACATATATATGTAGCTTATACACTCAGACACTTGGAAAACATTATGTTGGTTCTTCTTTCATATTTATACATATATTTTTATTTTCGCTGAAGAATATACATTTTGAAGCAATGTCTGATTTACTCACTGTGTGCAATCTGTAACCCGAGTAGAGTTTTTAGCTTGTTCGCCTTTAAGGCATTTAATTTATACTTAGCACATCTTATTTACTGCCCAATTAAGGGTTTTAAATGTAGTAGGTTGAACTGCATTGTATGTATTCTGAAGAAGTCTGCTTATGAAGCAGACGAAAAGCGCTGCAATAAACTATGGTGACTGCATTTAATTCCTGGTGGGCTCTGAGTGGTCACCGACCGTTTCTACAGTACCTCATTTTTGCTTTGGACTTTCTCATCTGGTTCTCTGTGTTATTTGTATGGGGAATGTCAATTGTAGTCCCTATGTGTATTACCTGTGTAATGCCTTACTGCGGCAGTGTAATTCCACCGGGTTTGCAGTTATGGGTGCCATCTTGTTCATACGCTTGTCCATCCATGTGAATTGCCTACTGGACACTGGTATAGGGCTGTACACATTTCACGCCTGCATTTAGCATTCTCCGGTGGATGCTTTGCATTATTAGTAGGGAGTAAGGCAGGTACTACGCCCACATCCCTCCCACGGGGCGGGACAATGGATTATCTGCCAGACAACACAGAGCCCCATTTCTGCATACCCAAAATCCCATGGCTGCAACCCTCGACAGTACCCATTACACATCCTTCATGCGTGTGGGACTGGGATGTGGACGCACATGTATGGACACGTCGATCTGGGTATTTCTGTTCATATGTCCTGCATTTTATGGACACTTGTCAGCAACCTTAAACATGCTGGTGGTGCATATGTCTAACTGTGCCGTAGTCACAGCTATATCATCATCTGTTGTTCGGACACGGCTGGAGTGGGTTCTGTGAGAATGTATTTTTGGGTCCTTCAATGGACACCAATGTGCATATGTAAAGTTAGATGTTGATGGACTGTGTCCAACTGGCCAGTGCTTTTCACTGCTGCTGTATGTTCCCCAATCGCGGATGTCTGTTTGACTACCCATTCTACGTGGTGCTACGTAACCAGGTGATTTAGTACTGTGAACAAATGGTATACATCCGAAGATGCAGGTTAGCAACTGCTTCAAATAAACCTCAGACATCCCAATAGGACATATCCGTCACTGTATTTTCAACATAACACCACCGGAACATGTTGATCCCCTATGTATTCATTGAAGCATGTTGTCTTCATAGGTGGGAACGCCATAGTTTACATATCCTAGTTGACGTTGTGGGTGTGCCATTAGTATGTGTTCCACAGGTCGCCCATCTGTTCCGCTGTATGGTAGCGAGTGCTCCCCATTTTGTTGCTGGCAGATTGAGTGCTGTGTACACCGGTGTTGGCACGGCGGTCCAACTTTGTATGGGGAATGTCAACTGTAGTCCCTATGTATATTTCCTGTGTTATGCCTTACCGCGGCTGTGTAATTCCCCCGGGTTTGCAGTTGTGGGTGCCATCTTGGCCGTACGCTTGTCCATCCATGAGAATTGCCTACTGGACACTGGTATAGGGCTGTACACATTTCACACCTGCATTTTGCATTCTCCGGTGGATGGTTTGCATTATTAGTGGGGAGTAAGGCAGGTGCTATGCACACATCCCTCCCACGGGGCGGGACAAAGGATTACCTGCAAAACAACACCGAGCACAGTTTCTACATACCCAGGATCCCTTGACTGCAACAGTCGACACTACCCATTACACATCCTTCATGTGTGCGGGACTGTGATGTGGACGCACGTCTATGGACTCGGTACCCTGGGTATTTCTGTGCATATGTGCTCCATTTCATGGACAGCTATCATCAACATTGAACACGCTTGTGGTGCATATGTGTAGCTGTGACGTGGTCACGACAATGAGTTCACGTGGGTGATGACGGAAGCTGGCAGGCATTCCATAAAGGAAATTTTTGGGTCCTACAATGGACACCACTGTGCATATGCAAAATGTAGAGCTTGTTGGACTGGGTCCTTGTTTGTGGCCAGTGGGTTTGACTGCTGCTGTGTGTTCACCAATCGCGGATGTCTGCTTGACTACCCATAGTGTGTAGTGCTACGGAAACCATGTTTTCCGAGACCAGAACCCAATGGTGTACATCCAATGTTGCAGGTTAACAACCGCTTTAATTAATCCCAAGAGGTCCCGGTTGGGAAGTATCGCCACTTTATTGTTGGAACAACACCTCCACACTAGGTAAATCACGGGAACTTTAGCCCAGTCTTACCGGCCATTTGCAAATATAATTAGCAGACACGTGTCAATGCATGTATGATAATACATATTGTCATGCCGAAGTTAATCTATGTTATTTGGACAATGGCTTCTGCTATTGGCATCCATTGCTGTGAGTGTTGCCGGTTACCATACACATTGCTTGCTCAGAAGCAGACTTCACAATTCTGAACACTACTGTGGTCTCCTTTAAGGACCCTGAGCCAGTGGTCGACAGTACTGCAGCCACTGCATCACTCACATATGCCGTCTACCGGTACCTACAGGACTGCATGGATCAGGCATTCCCTTACCCAACTGTGGTTCATTGTACCAATGCCAAGCATCCAGTGTGGTGTACCCCAGCCATACACAAGCTGTACAATGAGAGGAGGTGGCTACTACAAGGCGGAGCAGACACCTTGTGAGGTATGACACCCTTGGTCATTATATGTGTAGAGCTACACGCTGTCATGACATGGTCCAGGGCATGTTACACAGATATACCTACATGGACCTGGCTGACAATCATACAGCCTTCATTTGCTATGCTCGACACCTGGGAGGTCACTCCCACATATGCTCTGACTGGGTTCACGATGATGTGGAGTTTACTCAACATACACACATTGCCAAAATACGGGCTGACAAGTTCGGTGAGGACATCTCCACACCCTCCCCCCCCCCACATGAAGAGATGTCTGTACCAGCGGGTTGTGGTCCCCAAATGTTCTGTGACACACGGGTGGGACATGCTCTCTCCAGGGTAGTGAACATAGCATCCATGAGACCAGCTGGTGACCCGACTGTGTACTCCACTATCTCATTGAGGAATCAGACCCACAGTTAGGACAGCTGTTTCTTTGTAGCCTCACCTCAGGTAACGTACCCAGGTTGTGTCGCACGGCGACTGTAGTCCCACGTCACAGGGCCAATGTCTCCACTGACCCTGGTTATTACTGTCCCATTACCATGAGGAGACCTATCTGCAAAGACATGGGGAGGGATCATACTGCGGCTCGTAGATGAAGGCATAGGGGACCTGCATACTTTGCATCCAACATGGTTTGGCTTGTTCAGGGGCGGTTCATGCCTTTAAAGCATGGTTGATGTTTTCGGGACAGTCACTGAGGCCATTGATGTGGGTCTTGCAGTCCATACAGCCTACCTCAACCTGGCAAAGGCCTTCAACACATTACCCCCCTCAGGTATCGTTGATAAACCCATTGGCTGGGATGTGAACATGTACATCACAGGATGGGTTGTAAACTGGCTATGTGACACAGCCCACGCAGTCATAGTTGCTGGCAGCATGTCAGACCTACTGCCTGTCGCAAGCGGTGTCCCATGGGGCCCTTCCCTGGGTCCACTCCTCTCATACATCTACATTTCCACAGTACAGGCGCACACAGGGGTGTTATGGGCAACATTGTTTGTAGATGACTGCGAAACAGGTGCCATAGTGGGACGGACATCTGACACAGATATCCTTCAAAGGGGCCTCCCAGATATGCATATCTGCTGTCAGGGACATGTCCCACAGCTAAATACAAAGTAATGCAACATCATACCTGTCGAGGAGTACTAGGTCACCCCTGTCCAGCATATGGGTGGCAGTCCACTGAGCGCAGGGGTGATTACCAGGGATCAGGGGACAGAGGCTGTCGGTCACCATTCGCTCAACACACGTTGCTATCGTGGTTCGGTGGGACTTCTACATTGGCCACCTGTTTGTGCAGGGATTCACATCTACATCAGGGTAGGTCATTGTCTCCTTGTACTCATTACGTGTTACACCTATGATTGACTACATTGCCCCATTCGGAGGGTATCTGACCCAACACCTACAGCAGCTGGGAAGGCCTCATAGGTTAATTGTCATACAGATGCAGGGTGTCATGGATTTGTGTAATGCTGCCCCACTTGTAGGACCCCTGCCCCATTCGGTCACATACCTGTTGTTCAGTGTTGACCTGTGCCTGACATACGAGGACATGTCAACCCATATGTCATGTCTATGCTTCACCTACTGTATCTGCATCCCTCAGAACCACAAGGGCAGGTGACATGAACCTTGTCACGGTCATTAATGGGATGTGTTGGAGTGGCACATATGTCACCCGGACACTCACAATGCTGTGGATCTACATCACAGTACATGTGAGACAGAGATCCTTGCTAGCCTTGTTCGGGGGTATGTTGTCCATTGGATGGGGATTGCAGATATAGGCCAGGGATTACATCATTATCACTGCTTGACAGAGGTACAGCAATATCATAAGTATTTTATCTCCGGCACAGAAGGTTGGCAAAGGAATCCTAACTATGGTGTAGGGTTATGGCTGAACTTGGGTCGATGGCCTACACTGTACCTATGGACCTATGAACCTATATTCATAGTTTGTCCCATTTACACTTGTCTATCCCCTATCCTCTTTCTCATGTGTATATTTCTGTGGCACGTAATTGTCCTCTGTATTACTTGCAGGTATGCTGTCTACAGTGCACATACGTCATGGTTGATTACAGTGTATCTGTGTCCCTAACACTGTGATACTGAGGACTACCACACATCCTTCACAACATTACATGCATATGTCCATTCTATTCTTCTTTGGCCTATCGGGGGGGTGTTAAGGCAACAATTGCACATGTCCCTGTTTGTGCATGCTTCATGGTGGTGTTTGACCAGCCTCCGTTGCAGTCGTGGGTTGGACGGTAGTGTTTCTTTGTGTTTGGCATGTGTTTTTATTGCCGGTACATCTGTGGGAGGTGTGGTTGGCACATGTTCCTCTTTGCAGGGAGCCCCATCCTGGGGTTTTGTGTCATGCATCTGCACTTGGCACATGCCATATGTCCTGTGCTATTCCCACAGTCGTGTATGCCTTCATGCACTACTACTGCGTGTTACTGGCTGTTTGTATGTGGTACACATGGTGATTGTGGTGGTTGGCTTGACCTATTCCCATGCTAGAACATACACATCTGTCAATTACGTTGTTTAAATCAAACTGTAACACTCATTAGTCTTTTCAAAATGACAGTCAATAACACAGGAAGCTCAGATTCACAACGTTTTTATAGTGTGCACCAGGAGGCAAATAACTATGCAGTACAAGTATAGAGTTTTGTCTGACTCTATACAAGAAACAGCTGTATGAGTATTGTGTTTACAATCATCTTTTGCCCACCTTAATGATGTGGTCAGTCACAGGGCATTTACATCACTATAGTCCACAATATTGCATTCCTACAACAGTGCTAAGGTAATGCTTATTAAATGTTTCCCATGAGAATAGCACAGCCACAGTCAATTAGAATGTCCTTCTGTAAATTCTGCTCTGTCAAGGTTCCAAGACTGTTCAGATACGATCGTCACTTCATTTCCTACTAGGTTCCTTTGTCTCTCTGGTGAGCAGCTGTACTCTGTCTTAGATAGAGCTCACAAGGCCATCCTCCTCAGTGGAAGGATGAAAGATATACCTGTACATACATTTATTGTTCTCTAACCCAGCAGATGACTAATGCTGAATGACATACGCCTGCTGCACTGGTTACTGCCAGGGTCAGGGTTCGATCACACTGCAGCTACACTACAGGCAATTACATGCATGATAAGTTCTACTGCCATATTGTAAAATAGAATAATATGCATTATACACTATTTGCTTCTAAACTAGCACGTCATATATATGTTTAACTATATATTTTTCTAACATTCTCCCTCCTTTGATTGCTTCTATTCTATCCAGAAACATATACAACATTATTTCATTCCCTAGCCTCTTCCTCTCAGGAACGTTTAACTAGGCAAGTCATTTGTTGTACATTTCAGAAAGGATTTCATTTGGTATTAACAAATACCACTACAGGTCTTGATACATAGTCTCGGTTACAGATACGTCGAAAGAGTCCCTGACTAATACTTTCATGCAAAGTATCCCGCAACAGACACATGCTCCCAATATAAGCAGAACAACACGAATGGCAATCAAGATATTCAGTATGAGTGAACCCCATCCACCAAATGGTTTCTGGAAATAGTTCGTCAGTGGGTTTGGGTCTGGTTCCACCATGGCTGACACCTGCTGTATTACCTCTAGGTGGGCGTTGATATCGTGCTTATTCTGTGGTACTTAGACACAGCGGTCTTCTTTGATAAGCACGCACGTACCACTTCTCGCCGCCAGGGTGCAGTCGTGAGCCATTACATTTTGTGACACAACAGTTCTCATTGCATTCAGTTCATCAGTCACAAGTTCAAGAGCGAAAAGTCGCATTGCTCATTCCTCCGAGAGGTTTTGACAACTTCCTCTGTTCCCTGATTGATTTCAGTACTCCACAAGTTGGGATTGTTCCAGCCCAGGATATAACACTGTCACTCAAGTCCATATGAGTCAATATTCCTTTATCTCTTGCAGAAGAATGATTTTTCAGAACAGCTTCCATTTCACCCACTGGATTGGTAGGTTTCTCGACTGTGTTCCCAGTTCTTCGAGCTATATGTCTTACAGTTCGTTTCGTACCCAGAGGCAATTGTGCAGTATGTCATATGACTGGAGCCAGATAACCCAAAAAACAACTGCCGGACCAATTCTCAGCTAACCATTGATATGCTTTTTTCCCACAAACAAAATAACAATATCCTACTTTACTACTGATGCGGGTTAACTCTGCATGTAACATTTTCCTGTCTATAACAGAGGACTGTTTATACAATTCAGGATGTTTCTGCACATCTTTCCACGTTGTTCTCATGAAGCTTCAATACAAATCATGAATGGTGCTACAACTAGTACTGTGATCTTTGGCTGTTATATGACATTTGTAAGACACAGTTATGTTACAATTACTCCCACCAACTTGGACTGTATCATGTTTATGAAAACAAACAATTCCTTTTTGTGTAACAGGTAAGTACAGTGCCACTTTGTCCTGTGATCTCACAGAACCTGTATCAAAGTGTAAATATTCACAAGTCTCAATCTATCCCCAAGGGGACAACATACATCGGAAGTCCTCCATATGATGTAGGTATGGCAGTACAAACACAGCAATTTGAAATGTTCATAGTCTGTACATGCACACGCGTCATGCCTAGGTATGTGTTGAAGTTTGAATGCCACTCTGTGGCCAGTTCATCACGTATCACTATTTGTATCTGTGTAGTTATATGCAGGTAAGGTCCCAGCAAATGTAAAGTCACCACAAACATGGTTAATAGGTGTATGATCAGTAGGACAGTAAACCAAATGTCTTTGGGGTTGCTTTGTATTGTTATACACTCTGGCCCGGGTGATTCTGTCTCTATGGTATATCGGCTACAACATGTAAATCAGACTTGATATCCTTTACCAGTTTGAAAAAGGTGAGGTTAACCCAGGACGACCTTTCCGCAAACTTTACTGCAGTAGGCGTTGCCAACAGTACCTGGTACGGACCTTCCCACGTTGGACTCGGCAAGTTACTTTTTTGGATAACAGTGAAACACACCCAGGATACTGGAGTCAGCTATGCGTCTGGCTTCGCTTGCTCTTTATCTGTAAAAGAGTTTAACTGCAAAACAGTGTTATAAGTTAACAATCCTCTCATGTAACTTGCTAATGAGCCATCGACCTCCAGCTCTACAGGCATGACAGCTTTCCACTGTGGCACATAATATGCCATTCCAAATACTACTTCGAAGGGGGTCAAACACTTTACATTTGGAACTGTTGTCATGCTCAGCAATGCTAGAGGTAGACAGCAAATGCAACTCGTCTGGGTGTCACCCATCAACCTCCTCAACTTATTTCTCGATCCCATTGTACTCGCCACCAGTCATGCTGACTGTGGGTTGTACATGCAATGATTATTCATGGAAATACCAAATAATCCCCCAGGTTGCTGGATTGTCTGGTTCACAAAAATGTGTTCTATTGTCACTGTAGCTTCTTTACAGTATGCCAGATCTAGGGATACTTTATTTTACTGGGACCTTTGCCACTGTTGCTGCATCCGGATTCCTGGTTGGGAATGCTTCTACCCATTTTGATAATATATCTATAATCACTAAACAGTATTTCTTCCCTTCACATTTATTCAGCTGTATAAACTCCATACAAATAGTATGGAACAGTTATGGTGGTGTAGGGAAACCCACTCCCTTTGGTTTAAATGCTCCCTGTGTATGATGTTTACTGCAAATATGACACGCTGCTCATGATGTTTGTATGTGGTTCCTAATTCCGTATGTTAGGAATATTCTGTTAACCAACTGTACCATCCCCCCTGTTGAGACATGGCTCTACCCATGGCTCAACAAAGACGCATATCTGAATACATTAGACGTTAATATTGGCTTTCTCACTGTGGATATGTACAGTCCGTCTTCAAGGATTGCTCCTCGTCATACCACATCTGCTTTCTGCTTTCGTAGTTGATGTTTGCATTGTTTCTAACATTTCTACATCTAGAATGTCTGAGGATTGGCATTCCTTATTCAAAAAGACACTTTCCGACTGTGAGGCTGCTTGTTTTGCAGCTGCATCAGCTCGTGCCTTACCTTTCCTAATGTTATCCTGTTGCTTTGTATGAGCTGCACATTTACAATTAGCTACTTTAGTGGGTAACTGAATGGAATCTAATGCATTCAAGATCAATTGCGCATGATTAATCGGTTTACCAGTGGATGTTATCATTCCCCTATTCTTCCACTGCTGCTCATAAACATGCACTGTAGAGACAACATACTGACTATCGGTATAAATGTCCACACATCTGTTTTTCGCTAGAGTGCAAGCACGTGTTAAAGCTATCGATTCTGCTGCTTGAGCAGACACGTTATGCTGCAGGGGTTGGGCTTCTACAATCTCATTATCAATAACTACTGCATAACCTACTTGATTCTTTCCTGTAGGACTCTTTCTACATGATCCGTACACATAAACTGTCACCTCTGCATCATCTAAGGGTATATCAGTGATATCCTGTCTGTGTAGAGTTATTTGCTCCATTTCCTGTAGGCAACTGTGTGGTGTGCCATACACAGGTGTCAGATGTGACGTTGATAGGTTTAATGTTGTACAACGTTCAATCACCATATGAGGTTGACTCAGGGGTATGGTCAAACAAGAAAGATGTCTAGCACGGGTCAGGAATGCTATTTTCTCTTGCAGCAAAATGATCGCAACTGCATGAGACACTCTCACAGTGAGAGGGTGGAATAATAACATTGAGGCCGAGGCCTGTACTGCCATGGGTGCTGCAACAACTGCCTGTACACAGTGTGGCACTGACCATGCCACTGTGTCCAACTGCGATGAGTAGTAAGCTATGGGGCGTTGCTTACTTCCATGCTGTTGCGTCAAGACTGACGTCATATATCCCTGCTTACAATCTACAGTCTGACAACATCTGTTATGATTATTCCGGAGACCTAAAACAGATGTTTAAGCTATCAATCGTTTTAGTCTGCAGAAAGCTGTTTCTGCTACTAGGATCCAGTGTAGTATATCTTGTGCTGCCATAGGTGTATGAAAGATTAAAGCAGACAATAGAGCAGATTCCAAAGCATTGTTTGGTAACCAGCTTCGACAAAAGTTAGTCGGCCCAGGAAGGACATCATTCCCTTCTTGGTAGTTGGCTTGGGTGCTTGTGAAATTGCTGCCTTCCTATCGTCATCTAATGTTCTACCCTCCTTGGATACCACATATCCCAGGTACTTGACCTGTATTCTCTGTAGTTGCAATTTATGCTTGCTTAATTTATGTCCCTGTTCTGCTGAATATTTCAATAATGCTATTGTATCTTCCCTACATTGCTGCTGGGTATGGGGCCGCAAGCAGAATATCATCCACATAAAGTAGAACTTGACTGGCCCCGGGTGGAGTAAACACTGGAATGTTGCTAGCCATCTCCTGTGCGAATATCGTTGGACTTTCACAGTATCCCTGCGATAGCCGGGCATGGCTGTATCTGTTACCCTGAATGTAAATGCAAAACAATACGGACTATCTGGATGTATAGGTATTGAAAAGGAAGCATAGCTTATATGTACCACGGTAAGATACTTCTGTGGCGGGTTCATAGCATTCAATATAGTGTGTGGGTCTGGCACCATCGGTACCCTAGGTATTATTACATGATTTACAGCTTGTAAATCCTGCACCATCTGCCATTCCCCCTTTGCTTTTCTATCAGAAGATACAGGGGTATTGCATGGTGAATAGTGATTACTTTGTAGATGGGGAATTCCCTCTGTGACTTTCCAGATATCTTCTGGTGTCCACGGTCTATACACTAAGGGAGTTGGGTCCTGGCCTTCCTGTCCTGCATGAGGGTTCGGTACTTCAATTAATTGACAGATATCCTCACTCTGTTCTAGTGACTCTCTTCTTACTTGAGTGTCCCTAGGTATTTTACGAGTTCGGGATGTGGTTTCAATAGCTTCTCTTACATTTGGTCGTTGTGATACCTCTGTTGCCACAGGATAACGTGGGGGGGACTAGCCTGCCCTCCCGCTTCATATCCTGGATGTGGTATCGGAGGTGGTAGAGGGGGGGGGGCTATCGCTACTACTGTATTATTATCTTCTCTGTCTACGTATGATGCTTTCGCATTTTTAGTATTCTGTTCCCTTCGGTTCACTACCTCAATCCACCTATGTGCTTGAGGGATACCCAATTGTCACTGTCTTTTCGCCTGCACATCTTAGGGTTGCCACCTTTTCAAATGCACAAAGTGGGACATTAGTGTTAGGAATGTGTGATTTTGCAGGGCAAAACATACCCACGGCCAGTACAAAGGACAGCAATTCACTTTTTGCCAGAATAGCGACCTATTCTTGTAGCATTTGAGTTGCTTATTCTGTTTATTATGATATTTTGGTGTTTCAGATACAAAATAACTGTTTTATGCTACCATTAAAGAAGATATAGGAAATATTTTTGTCCTAAGATATCAGGACATTTGCCATTTGTTCAGTTTGTTTGCAGGACACAACTGGCCAAAGAGGGACTGTCCCTCGCAAAGTGGGACAGGTGGTTACCCTAGAACATGTGCGTCACATTTTAAGTGATTCCAATGTTTCAGTAACGATATTTTGTCTAATATACCATCAATGTCATATTTATTACCCCATTTTGCAGAATATCTCACATTATGTGCTCTCTGCAATTGCATATACTTCACATCACCCGTCAAACGCGGATCACACGATCTGTTTGTGCACTAATCTCCCATGTCTTCTACACGACTGTTACGTAACCCTTCTCTCGTACCATGTGGTATCTCCTTCCCTGTATCCACTGTAGTGTCTACAATGACTATTTACTCTACTCTGTGTTCCCCTGATCTATGTCCAAATTTAAAACTACTTGGATTGGTCTTCGACCTGCTATCACAACTGTTAACAGAAACACAATGTAGCCTGGTCCCTGATCTACAATAGAGACAAAGAGGCAAACTCTCCTTACCTGAGCCTCCTGTTTATGACTGCATGTTTTCTTCTTGGGATCCAGTTTTCTGCTTTTCAGCCACAGATCAGACAGTGGACAGCCTCTTTACACACAACAATTCAGTCGGAGGTCTTTTCACTCAAGAAGAACCATTTAGGCAAATTCTCCTGCGCAGATGTCTAACCACCCATGCACTCTGACCTGTAGCTTACCAAGGGAATTCCGGCTAAGAAGGACCACAGTGTCAAATAAGTTGTTAAAACCAGATTGTAGAAATCAGTAGGCTTTTCTAAGTGACAGTCAATAACACAGGAAGCTCGGGTTCACAACGTTTTAGTAGTGTACACAGGCAGGCAAAAAACTATACTGTCCAAGTATGAGAGTTTTGTCTGACTCTATACAGTAAGCAATTTCTTTATATAGTGTTTACAATCAGCTTTTGCCCACCTTACTGACGTGGTCAGTCACAGGGCATTTCCATCACTATGGTCCGCAATATTCTATTCATACGAGGGTGCTGAGGTCATGCTTTTAAAATGTTTTCCCATGAGAATAACACAGCCTTGCAAGGCACCTGGTCAATTACAGTGTCCTTCTGTAATTGTTGCTGTTTCAAGGACCCTGGACTGTTCCGATACAATAGTCAGTTCATTTCTTAATCGTTCCTTTGTCTCTCTGGTAAGGAGTTGTACTCTATCTTCGATAGAGCTCACAAGGCCATCCTCCTCAGGGAAGGGAGGATGTTATACATGTACATACATTTATTTTTCTGTAACCCAGCAGATAATTAATGCTGAGAGACATAAGCCTGCTGAACTGGTTACTGCCAGGGTCAGAGTTCGATCACACTGCAGCTAAGCTTCACCAATTACATGCATGATCATTTCTACTGCCATATTGTACAGTACAATTCAATGCATTATATAGTATTTTGCTTCTAAACTGGCACTTCATATGTGTTTCTATATATATTTTTCTAACAACATCCATCCGGCCATATGCATGTTGTTCCGTCCTTTACCTTGACTGTGGGTGTTTGGCCGACCAGCAACGCTACTCTCCACATGTGATGTCCCACCTTCCCCTTCTGTGCCTGTGGCACCCTGTTAGGACGTCCTGTTTGGTAGGCACATGTTCCGCTATATGTGTTTGACTTGTCTGCATAGCTAATCATCAGTGCGGTGGTTCAACATCCCGACTTGTCCACATGTGTACAGTTAAGTGCACCGTGGCGTGTGCAAACCTATAGGGTTTGGACGGGTACATACCACATGCGGGATGTACACATTCTGCAGACACATTCACATGCAGCCATTTCCATATCTGTACCTGAGGTGGGTTGGTGACATGTGGGGTACATATTTGCCCACGTGGCACTGCCTAAAACAATACTTCTTAACACATTTCAGGTATGCCCATTGTGTGTAGGTGTGTAGCTGCACAAGGCTGCTAGCTGGTTTGGGTGCACAGGCGTACATGGGTGGGACTTACATGCTACAATGGGGCTATTGTGTATTACATTTGCATGCATGGGTTCTGCTTCTGGATATTACGCTTAGACATACGCCGTCCTGTGTATGTGATGAACACGTTGCTGGGTGTGGGACATGTTGCTATGCACATGTTTGCCTGTGTTTAGGGTATCTTGGTTCCTTCCTGTTGTTATGTCGACACAGCTACCCGGCTGTGTACTCTCACTACTGCTTGTGACCATTATGGTTGACACCTTTTCCAATGCCCATAGTGGGACATCTTTTGTGGAAACATCGGATATTGCAGGACAACACATACCCACAGCAAGTGGAGTTGACAGAACTTCACTTTTTTGCCATAATATATGCTTATTCTGGTAGCATTTGGGTTCCTTATTCGGTTTCTTATGCCATGTATGTGTTTCATATACAAAATATATGTTTTATGCTACTATTACAGGTATATTGAGGGAATATTTTTGCCTGGAAATCTCAGGTCATTTGCCATTTTTCAATTTTGGCGGGACACAACTGTCCAATGAGGGACTGTCCATAGCAAAGTGGGACAGCTGGTAACCCTGGTGACCATGCCCATGTCGCTACTGGGGTTGCCACCTTTTCCAATGGCCAAGGTGGGACATTTTCGGGACTCACATCAGATTTTACAGGCCAACACATACCCACGGTCACTACATAGCATAGAACTTCACTTGTTTGCCTAAATAAAAGCTTATTGTTGTAGCAGTTTGGTTGCTTATTCTGTTTCTTGTGACATTTAGGTATTTTAGTTACGGAAATAACCATTTCATGCAACCATTACATTAAATACGGGATATAATTATGTCCTACAATCTTGGCACATTTGCCGTTTTTAATATTTTTTATCGGGACACAACTGCCCATAGAGGGACTGCCCCTCGCAAAGTGGGACAGGTGGTAACCTTAGTCGCTACTCCTATGTCGGTGTGGCGCGCTGACATGCTGTGGGACACCTTCTCTGGGTATGCCCACTGACGGTGCATTGCGGGACGAACACGGTGTTACGCATATCCTTTGTTCCTTGGACGGGTACACTTAGGGCTTCGTGGGTTGTGTTTGCTTCTCCGTTTTGTTGGGATGGGTACTATGTTGCATACTCTACGTGCGTTTCATTCTGCATGGGCCCTGGCTGCTGCCATTACTATTATGGGCGGACCATGGCAGTCAGCACATTAGGTTGCTCATCGCCTGCCGGCTTAGCCACGCCTCCGGAGGCATCCTACTTGGGCTCGCTCACGTACACTACGCACGTGTCTGTGGTTGCGGCGCGCTCTCATTACTATGCATATGGCGCTACTCCGCCGACTATTCACTGCACTGCCGGCGCAGGCCTTACAACGGCCTTGCGCCGAGCTTCATGAATCCCGGGGCATGTATATCTTTAAGGTTCATCTGGTTTGTAGAGACATTTAACTTCTTGGCTTGAGATGTTAGTTTTATTTTACCATTTTTAGAAGTACTATTGCCTGATAATAGACAGTTAAAATCACCTGTTGCTATAATTTTCCCTTTTGCATTTAAAGTAAGTAGGTCCAGATATTTGTCAACATATTTAATACTTAGTCCTGGTATGTAGTATGCATTAATCAAAGTATAATACTTCCTATTGATTTCCAAAATAACCATGCTTAGCATCCCATCTTTATCTGAAATTATATCTATAATTCTTGGCATAGTATATGTATTTTTCCATAGAATAAGAGTGCCCCTTCTCTTAGTCTTAAAACATGAATCAGCCAGAATGGTATAGCCATTAAATGAGTATTTTGTAGGTCTTTTTTTAATAGATGGGTTTCCTGTAAAAAGATGATCTGGCCTTTATGCATTTTGATATATTTAAGCAAACCAACTCTTTTGACATTATTGTTCAAACCATTAATATTTAATGATAAACATTTATAAGCCATTGACTATAATGTGTATGCTGTTGCTTACTGAAAGACCTTTCTTACAATGTTGACTTGAAGTCTACTGAAAACATACTTATCATGGATGTATAACGTGTATTAGCAGTACTTTCAAAAACTCCATACTATTTACAGACATACATGAAACATAAAGTTTCTGGTTTAGTTAAAAACTTTACTAAACCATCCATCCACCACCTCTCCAACACCAAAAGACACACATTATCCATCTCTGCTTAGAATATAGTATAAAAACAAAAAAGAAAAGCATTATGAAAGCAACTAAATAAATCTGAATCCATGAAATATACATTAGAATGAGAGTGTCCAATATATCTGAAGCTATATGAATGTCACATATGATAATAGCACCTCTAATACATAGATATGCCAGAAATACATATCAAAACCAAGTATGTATAAACATTAGAAGCTGAATGTTAAGAAGATTGTCAATATTTCCAAGACTTTTCAAGAAACGTCAGATGTTTTAACCATTTTGTCAGTCATCTGTCTATCATTTTTCATGCAAGGATCTGTTGAATATATATATGGGTTCACTTTATAACATCGAAATACTGAAATGTCGAATATCAGTATCTCGAAGCTATAAAGTCGAATGTTCAAAATAGCAAACGTTCATAATCGCAAATTTGATGTTTGTCGAAAATATGTCGAATTCGCGGTTATGAAGTTGTGTTATGTAATGTCCGGGTTTGTGTTTTGTTGGTGCGCGGTGCCGTGTTTGGATGTAGGTGTTATGTCAAGTAAGTGAGTGTTTGTAAGGGTTTTGAGTGGGAGTTAGAGTGTGTGAGGGATTGGAGAATGTGCGTGTGTGAGTGAGCTGTTGTGTTGTGTTTGTGCGATCTCGGAGTTAGTATATATAAGTAGGGGGGGTGTGGGTGAGTTGTGTATGTGTGTTGTTTTTTTGTTTATGTTGTGATGTGGGTGTTTTGTTGTATGTTTAGTGTAGTGTGTGCGGTGTTTTCGGTTATGTGGTTTCCCGATTTTTGTTTGTCGGTGTTTTGTAGATTCGTTTTATAGTCTCGAGATACTGAAATTCGATATTTCAGCATTTCGAGGTTATAAAGTGAATATATATATATATATATATATATATATATATATATGGGAACACTTCACATAATCGAATTACTGAAATCTCGAATTTCATATGGTCGAGACCATATGATCGAGATTTTAATAAATCGAATGTGTGTAGTGTTTAGAAATAAGACTTTACTTACCTTAATACATTACGTGCACACAGAGGCAAGTATTGTTGTACGCCTTGTGTGTACGTAATGTTTTATTTGTTTTGTGGTGTTGGCAGGAAGTGAGAAATCTCCCGTTTTGCGCTTCCGCATACAGCGCAAGACGGGAGATTTCCCATCTTCCCACTGTAGCGCGATCTTGGAGTTGGTATATTTAAGTAGGGGGGTGTGGGGGGCACAGCCCCCCACATGGGGGGGTGCAGGGGGGAGAACCACCCTCTGCAAAAGCGAAGTTTGTGGTTTTTTTTTTTTTTTTTTACGGTTTCCCTTCAGAAGTTCGAGTTTCCGAAACTCGAGCTTTTGGTTTCGGTTATTTGCAGTTCGAGATTTTGGAAATTTGATCTTCTGAAGTGAATCCATATATATATATATATATATATATATATATATATATATATATATATATATATATATATATATATATATATATAAAACATTTATTACAAAAAAGCCTCACAACCCTCTGTTTTGATACTAAAAGTTTAATTATGTAACATAAGTCCGATGTTAATATGCATAATGAGTTTTCTAATGCAGCTCCTAGCTCATTTGATGTCATTTAGTTACTAAAAGGGTTACTGAATCTGCAGAATGTACACATCTATAAAAGAACATAGGTATTTTCAAAGGAGTTAAACACTTTTATTAGAACTAATTATTTACCATTTAAAGTATCTAAGTGAAGGATAACAGAATTTCAAGAGAAAATAATTCTAAATACAGGCATTTAACAAGTTCAAAAGGACAAGCAATGACATCACTGTTGTTTCCTCAACTTGTTAAAAAGTATGTAACTAGGCTCATGCACAGCAGATGTTGTCTCTAGTGAGGACAAAAGCATTTTTGGTGGGAAATTAAATCTTGAAGCTTTTAGAGTTTACAGAAAGCAAAAAAAAAAAAAAAAAAAACTCAAGCTGCCTTGTTAGTGCATGTCATGAATCTCCACAATGAAAACAGTCACACAGAATGCCAGTTTCCTCACAAAACATCATCATGAAAAAATTAACCCTTTCATATAAAAACAGGCATTTAAAAGTGACAACAGCTGCCTCATATCTGAAATAACTTCATTTCAGTCATTTACCCACCAATTAACCAGACCAGTAGAAAAAAAAAGAAGCTAATATATATAAATATATGTATATATATATATATATATATATAGAGAGAGAGAGAGAGAGGGCCATCTATAAAACACCATTAATGTACTGTACTCATGTTTATATGTATCTAAATAAAAAGTCTAAAACATCTAGTTAGAAACACTAATCAGAAACATATTGTTACCCCACCACTGACCCACTAGAAAAAATGCACTTTGGTATTAAGTCAAATTAAACTATTACTGAAGAATTAGAAGACGTATATCATTTGTAGTTATTTAAAATGGAAAAGTATATAAAGTACTTATAGTGGGGGAAAGAGAGAAAAGGAACATTAGTAACAAAAAGGAATAGGAAGAAAGAAGAGAGAGAGAGAGAGAAAGAGAGAGAATATTATTTAATGTAATTAGAAGAAGTAGATATGGAAAGGAAAGAGAAAGTTAATAATAAAGATGATTACAGTATAGAGGTTTTCCAGAATCAAATATATTATGATTCATAAAACAAAGTATTTAAAACTGGAAGGAATTTATTCATTTGTTCTTTAGTTTCTTAGTTTTGTTTGCTCCTTCCTTCACAGACCATCCATTTTTTGTTGCCTGTCTCTTCAATCTCTGGGATGACCATTCCATTTTTTCTATGTCCAACAGTATTTTCTTCTTTTGGATAAATTCTACTGCTTCTTGTAGGGAATCAAAGATCTTCACTCATTCTGGCAAAGTGATTTTTAATCTTGCAAGGAAATATGAATTTGAGCTTCAATGTTGGCTTTTTTCAAGGACTTAATTAGAGGAACACACTCCTTTCTTCTGGATATGACTGTAGAGGTGTAGTCATTGTCAAAATGAATAACTTTTCACCCATCTTGACAGCAGAATTAGTCCAAGCTGATTTCAGCACTAAGTCCTTGTCTTGTGAGGAAAGAAATCTAACTATAATAGACCTGGGGTTAGATGAACTCAAAGATGAAGCTGGATTTGTCAGGGACCAATGAGCAATCTCAATTCCAAAAGAGAAGGATTCAGGCATGTTTAGTGCAGATGAAAACCACTTATTGAGGAAATGAATCATGTTAGGACCCTCTTTTTTCTCAGGAATTTCATATATTCTTATATTATTCCTCCTTGTTCTACTTTCAAGGTTTTCCAGTTTCTTGATCAGCCTGGTGTTTTGTTTCAGAAGAAATTCATTCTGATGTTCATTTTCTGTCACTCTAGTATCCAGATCAGTTACTGTTTCCTCTAAGGCAGCTTGTTTTTTGACTATTCCATTTAGAAGTTCCAGTTGTTTACTGCATTCCTGTTTGATAATATCCATTTTGTTTTCAGATTTGTCCATTTTTAGTGACAGTTCTTGAATGTTTGTTATTATAAGATGTAGTTCTTTCTTCACTGCACTCTCCTGGTGTGGGTTCTTCACGTTGCTCATGTTTTTAGTGACAGTTCCTGGATGTTTGTTATTATAAGATGTAGTTCTTTCATCACTTTTAGTGACAGCTCTTGGATGTTTGTTATTATATGATGTAGTTCTTTGTTCACTGCACTCATGTTTTTAGTGACAGTTCTTGGATGTTTGTTATTATAAGATGTAGTTCTTTCTTCACTGCACTCTCCTGGTGTGGGTTCTTCACGTTGCTCATGTTTTTAGTGACAGTTCTTGGATGTTTGTTATAAGATGTAGTTCTTTCTTCACTGCACTCTCCTGGTGTGGGCTCTTCGAGTTGCTCATTTTAGTGACAGTTCTTGGATGTTTGTTATTATAAGATGTAGTTCTTTCTTCACTGCACTCTCCTGGTGTGGGTTCTTCACGTTGCTCATGTTTTTAGTGACAGTTCTTGAATGTTTGTTATTATAAGATGTAGTTCTTTCTTCACTGCACTCTCCTGGTGTGGGTTCTTCACGTTGCTCATGTTCTTAGTGACAGTTCTTGGATGTTTGTTATTATAAGATGTTAGTTCTTTCTTCACTGCACTCTCCTGGTGTGGGTTCTTCACGTTGCTCATGTTTTTAGTGACAGTTCTTTGATGTTTGTTATTATAAGATGTAGTTCTTTCTTCACTGCACTCTCCTGGTGTGGGTTCTCTTTCACTGCTCATGTTTTAGTGACAGTTCTTGGATGTTTGTTATTATAAGATGCAGTTCTTTCTTCACTGCACTCTCCTGGTGTGGGTTCTCACGTGCTTTCATGTTTTTAGTGACAGTTCTTGGATGTTTGTTATTATAAGATGTAGTTCTTTCTTCACTGCACTCTCCTGGTGTGGGTTCTTCTTTTAGTGACAGCTCTTGGATGTTTGTTATTATAAGATGTTAGTTCTTTCTTCACTGCACTCTCCTGGTGTGGGTTCTTCACGTGCTCATGTGTTTTAGTGACAGTTCTTGGATGTTTGTTATTATAAGATGCAGTTCTTTCTTCACTGCACTCTCCTGGTGTGGTTCTTCACTGCACTCTCCTGGTGTGTTCTTCTTCCTGTGCTTTTTTTTTTTTAGACAGTTCTTGGATGTTTGTTATTATAGGATGTAGTTCTTTCTTCACTGCACTCTCCTGGTGTGGGTTCTTCACGTTGCTCATGTTTTTAGTGACAGTTCTTGGATGTTTGTTATTATAAGATGTAGTTCTTTCTTCACTGCACTCTCCTGGTGTGGGTTCTTCACGTTGCTCATGCTTTAGTGACAGTTCTTGGATGTTTGTTATTGTAAGATGTAGTTCTTTCTTCACTGCACTCTCCTGGTGCGGGTTCTTCACGTTGCTCATGTTTTTAGTGACAGTTCTTGGATGTTTGTTATTATAGGATGCAGTTCTTTCTTCACTGCACTCTCCTGTCATGTTTTTAGTGACAGTTCCTGGATGTTTGTTATTATAAGATGTAGTTCTTTCTTCACTGCACTCTCCTGGTGTGGGTTCTTCACGTTGCTCATGTTTTTAGTGACAGTTCTTGGATGTTTGTTATTATAAGATGTAATTCTTTCTTCACTGCACTCTCCTGGTGTGGGTTCTTCACGTTGCTCATGTTTTTAGTGACAGTTCTTGGATGTTTGTTGTTATAAGATGTAGTTCTTTCTTCACTGCACTCTCCTGGTGTGGGTTCTTCACGTTGCTCATGTTTTTAGTGACAGTTCTTGGATGTTTGTTATTATAAGATGTAGTTCTTTCTTCACTGCACTCTCCTGGTGTGGGGTCTTCACGTTGCTCATGTTTTTAGTGACAGTACTTGGATGCTTGTTATTATAAGATGCAGTTCTTTCTTCACTGCACTCTCCTGGTGTGGGTTCTTCACGTTGCTCATGTTTTTAGTGACAGTTCTTGGATGCTTGTTGTTATAAGATGTAGTTCTTTCTTCACTGCACTCTCCTGGTGTGGGTTCTTCACGTTGCTCATGTTTTTAGTGACAGTTCCTGGATGTTTGTTATTATAAGATGTAGTTCTTTCTTCACTGCACTCTCCTGGTGTGGGTTCTTCACGTTGCTCATGTTTTTAGTGACAGTTCTTGGATGTTTGTTATTATAAGATGTAATTCTTTCTTCACTGCACTCTCCTGGTGGGTTCTTCTTCGTTACTCATGTTTTTAGTGACAGTTCTTGGATGTTTGTTGTTATAAGATGTAGTTCTTTCTTCACTGCACTCTCCTGGTGTGGGTTCTTCACGTTGCTCATGTTTTTAGTGACAGTTCTTGGATGTTTGTTATTATAAGATGTAGTTCTTTCTTCACTGCACTCTCCTGGTGTGTGTTCTTCACGTTGCTGTTTTTTTTAGTGACAGTTCTTGGATGTTTGTTATTATAAGATGTAGTTCTTTCATCACTGCACTCTCCTGGTGTGGGTTCTTCACGTTGCTCATGTTTTAGTGACAGTTCTTGGATGTTTGTTATTATAAGATGTAGTTCTTTCTTCACTGCACTCTCCTGGTGTGGGTTCTTCACGTTGCTCATGTTTTTAGTGACAGTTCTTGGATGTTTGTTATTATAAGATGTAGTTCTTTCTTCACTGCACTCTCCTGGTGTGGGTTCTTCACATTGCTCATGTTTTTAGTGACAGTTCTTGGATGTTTGTTATTATAAGATGTAGTTCTTTCTTCACTGCACTCTCCTGGTGTGGGTTCTTCATGTTGCTCATGTTTGTAGTGACAGTTCTTAGATGTTTGTTATTATAAGATGTAGTTCTTTCTTCACTGCACTCTCCTGGTGTGGGTTCTTCACGTTGCTCATGTTTTTAGTGACAGTTCTTGGATGTTTGTTATTATAAGATGTAGTTCTTTCTTCACTGCACTCTCCTGGTGTGGGTTCTTCACGTTGCTCATGTTTTTAGTGACAGTTCTTGGATGTTTGTTATTATAAGATGTAGTTCTTTCTTCACTGCACTCTCCTGGTGTGGGTTCTTCACGTTGCTCATGTTTTTAGTGACAGTTCTTGGATGTTTGTTATTATAAGATGTAGTTCTTTCATCACTGCACTCTCCTGGTGTGGGTTTTTTGAGTTGCTCATGTTGAAATCTCCAGTAGAAAACTTCTTGACAGGAATAATTAAAAATACTCTTGACTATGTATTAATTATTAAGGAAATAATAAAGAGTCTATGTTAATCTGTCTTTTAGTATACTTTTAATTTGATTTTTCTAAAAATTAAAGTATATTTCCTGTCAGGATATTAAAATCTAAGCAGAGCTATGGCTTTCTGCTGCTATTAGACTGGCATCGTGGCCACGTCCCACCTTCATGATTAGTTTTGATTATAGCATAGATCTTGGTATGGAAGGAAATTAAATGAGCAATGATGAATGATCTGAAAATATTCCTAGATCAATTCAATTTTTAGGTGTTTATGAAAGAAAAACATGGGGAAAAAACATTTTTATCTCACTTTTGAGTCCATGGCATGCATATGTATAAAATCATGTAAATATTGCTTAATCCATAAAAAATATTAGGATAAATTATATATAAGATCATACAGAGTTAAGATTTTCCCAACCTGCAACTCATTAAATAACTTTTGAATAACAGGCAATATCAAAAGTTACAGTGAGATGTGCTGGAATGATCATTTGGTTTGTTTAAAGTTACTAAATTGCAATTTAAAGATGAAATATTAAATTGCTATCATTAAATTATACATATCCTGTTGTATATGTGTGTGAATGTGCTATATTGACTATATAGCTACATCTATATGTATCTATCTATATATAAATACTGTTGATGTAAAAAGATCTCTTTTAAACACAGAGTTGATGGGACAGATTCCAAAAGCCAGTTGCAAACAATGCAGCAAGCCAAAGGATGACTTCCATGCATCAGCTTAGGACGTGATTGCAGAAGAGTCTGAGTATTTATTTATTCACTGTAAGATAATTGTAGATTCTCTGCATGCACATCACTTTCAGAAACTCATTGTGTGCACCTAACAACTTAAATGTGATGAATTACAATGACGGCTATGTTTCTGAAATCTGAGGTGACTGATATACTGCAATGCAAGGAAAGGAAGTTATTCCCATGGAATCCTATGGAATTTTTAATGATACCAAGAAAAAATCCTACTTGCAGTGAATGAACTGCAACAGGCTGTGCTACTGCAAGCGAGGAATACATGGATGCACATCCAAGAAGGCAACCAGCTAGACAGAGATCTAACCTACAACTAAGCCTACAGTCTCCAGCAAGAAATTATTGACAGTTACCACTTAGACAGGCAGCTGGTGCATGCTATGTATAATATGTGTGCCCCACACATGCCTGTGTGGACATTATCAGCCAACCCCATCCCTATGGAAAAAAGTGTGTCTGAGCCTAGGTGACCTGGAATCCAGGACATTCTGACATACAACAGATCCTGCAGGAGTGTAAAAGACAGCTACCAGTCATATCCTTGCACAATCCTGTCAGCAATGTGCACCAGGATATGTGTTCACTTAACTTGTTGCACATTCCTGGCAGCAACATACACTATCCATCTACACCAATGGAGAGGCAAATGTCATGCATCTTTTCTATAACATCATAAATGAGCCCCCATTTTTTTTATGAAAAAGACTGCACCCACATCCCTATTAAAAACCCTGTGTGACCAGAAGCAGAAAGATACATCAGTAAAAAGGGGTAGCCATCTCTGATGTAGATCAGAGTGTATGTGATGTGTGCTGTATCTTTAAGAAGCATGAGTCTTGACAAGCCGCACATAATTGGGTATACAGACTAAATAGTGGGATGTAGGACTATTGAACGAAAGTTCAATAGTCCAAATCCACAATCATCGAACACACTTTAACACAAGTGCTTTCACGAAAAAAGCGCTTTCGTTAAAGTGTGTTTAAAAAAAAAAAAAAAGAAACATTACATTTATGTTTTTGCAAGGGGGAAAACCCCCCTGCACCCGCACACCCCCCTACTTTAATATTCTCACTTCGAGGTCGCACTACAGTGGGGAAAAAGGAATTTACCCTAATCCCCACTGTAGTGTGATCTCCACAACAGGCATACTTACGCGAAAGTGCTTCTTTGGTGAAAAGCACTTTTGCGCAAGTATGCCCAGCCAAATCTGTTTTGGAGATGTTGCCATTCATAGTGATGGTCATGTGTTGCCCCTCAACAGCAGCACATATCACAACTAATGGAAATAACCAATTAGATTTTCACATTGAACATCATATATAACATAATCTTAGGGTATACTAATAAAAACATCAATGCAGAAAGACTGCAAGGAACATCACCAAAGAGAAATACACAGGCAAATTTGTGGGACACATTAGGTGTGCACAAAAGAAGTTGTTATGGGACAGGTTGTATTATCATACAGATAAATAGCATGGAATGTTACCCATCAAAAATCCACTATTACAAGAAATCTAGGTCCATTATGATCATGGTAATTCACAAAAACAGTGGACATACACTAACAGTGCTCCATCGCTTAAAAATGTTATCGCTGCAACATGACTCAATTCCAAGTAATATATGTGCATGAATGACCCTGACCACACAGCATACATGCAACATAAATCAAAGTTGGGCATACAGCAACATGGGTATATGTGTGTGTGTGTGTGTGTATATGTGTATATATCTATCTATACATACATATATATATATATATATATATATATATATATATATATATATATATATATGGTTTAAATTCATTTAACTGAATCACAGAACAGCTTTGTAGAAAAACATTGCAGTTAGTAGAATTAGAGACAGACAAGTGGTAGAGATGTCAAAGTAAAGGGATCAGGTTGACTTTTGCATTTTTTCTTTTTTTTTTTTTTTTTTTTTTTTTGTAACATTTGCACACAGCCCAAAACCACCTAGTGTGGAAGGGTCTAAACAAACACAAACATCTACCCGTCTGGATGTTTTTGCATGGTGAAAGCCCCCATGCACCCCCCCATACCACCTGAAAATTATATATACCAACTCCAAGATCACACTGCATTGGGGAAAAGGGTACATTTTCTGATTCTCACTATACTGCGACTTCATAATGTTGATTTCACATGCACAACTCTGCTATCTCTGAAAAAAAAAACAAAAATAAACAAAAAAAATCTTGCTTTTTTCCCACTTTTCTGAGATTTAAAAAAGTTTAGTTACAGGCTTGGTGTTCTTGAACTGTTTGTAAGTTTCTTGGAGGCCATTTTTTGCTTGGGCTAAAAGGAAGTCTCTCTGTTGATCAGTGGCAGTGAAAAACATTGAGCAGCCTGCCTGCCCCTGTGGGAGTGGTTACTGACTTGAAACTGTAGTTTTATTGGCAGTTTGGGGTCAATTCCAAACTCCTTCATCTTCCTCTCTTAAAACCTGGTTGCCTCATGGTTTTGGCATCTTTACAGGCTTGTTGGCTGTTGGTGAAGCACCCACCAAGAGGAGAAAACGCTGAGAGAAGAAAGGAGCCACTTTTGAGATTTTAAGTATTTTTCCTCTGTTTATTTGCTAAGTTTTTCTGCATAGCCACCTATTTTGAACATTTTCTGGCTTGTTAAACTTGATTTCTGCATTAGTAGCTGTATTTAGAGCACAACCTAGAGCTGTTTACTGAATTTCCTGTTTGCACTTATTTTTAAAATCGTTTTTTTCTCAAAACTTGCATTTTATCTGTCTTTGGCCTAGCACTCTTGTGTGGGGTCATTTACTGCACTGTTATAACTTGTTGATACTTGTGAACCTCTGCTATCTCTGAAAAAACAAAAAAAAAAACAAAAAAATCTTGCTTTTTTCCCACTTTTCTGAGATGTAAAAAAGTTCAGTTACAGGCTTGCTGTTTTTTAACTGTTTGTAAGTTTCTTGGAGGCCATTTTTTGCTTGGGCTAAAGCAAAGTCTCTCTGTTGATCAGTGGCAGTGAAAAACATTGAGCAGCCTGCCTGCCCCTGTGGGAGTGGTTACTGACTTGAAACTGTAGTTTTATTGGCCATTTATTTCATCCCAGCCGAGAATCGAACCAGAGAACCTCTTGCTGTGAGGTGACAATGTTAACCGCTGCACCACTGTGCCACCCATTACCACCTCTGACACGTATTCTTACATATCACCTAATTTCCACTTGTAGTCTGATGGGCAGTAGAGCTCCATTGAGGGGAAGAGTCACTATCATTACTAGACTCAACATGGGACAGCGGGTCAAGGTCATCATCATGTCAATTATCTGATGTCCCCAAATCACCAGACTGGAAGGTTACATTATCTTGCATATCTGAGGCTACTTCATGATCCACACAGCTCTCACCTTCCAAGGCAGATGATAAACCCAGTTCAGTGGCCTTTGTGTCATGGGCCATGCTATCAAAGTGAGGCACATCACATCCCTCCTTAGGATCAGTGGACAGCCTACTGGTGGAGGGTGGGCAATGGATGTGCTATAAGAAGAGGCAGATGACTCAAGTGACACATTCACACAATCAGATGATGCAACTTAGTAATGAAATATGGAATAAATATATGCCTAAAATGGTAATGAGGATATGTACTTACCAGGACATCATGGCTGTGTGTGGTTAAGGGACCCTATATAACAGACAGCTGACATGCATTTTACGTATTGACCACATATGACAAATGAGACTGATAACAATACTAAAACCTACCTGACATATCCTCTTGTGACTCCACTTCCTGAGGTGAGGGTGAAATGCAACTGTCATGTGGAAATATAGACATTAAAACATCATTGCTGAGCACATAATGGCCATCATGAAGTATTCCAACAGAGGTTTAATGCACAGGAGATAATATGGACACATACTGGGTGGCCAAGACTAAAGTACAAATTGAAGGTGTCCTAGGCAGGTGACAAAGAACACAGTAGTCATGAATAGCATAGATGAGAGTATCAAAAGTGACATGTATAAAACAAATGCAATGTCTTACCATGTACGTCTGACTTGATTGAGGATAGTATCATCTGTCATAGTGTGGATCCTATAGTATAACAAGGCACACAAAGCTCAACATGCGGATATGCTCCACAGTCATGAATGCAGACAGAGGCACAGAATAACTATGGGAAACACTAACAGGACATGGAAACAAGTGACAAATTGTGCACATGTCCCTGTGTATGGAACAAGGCAACATGACTATCAGATATCACAGGTGTGCTAGAAAGTACTGCGTCATATAAACAAGATGGACAGCCATACCTGTTCTGTGTGATTGTGCAGTTGCAAGGTGCATGTCTTGCAATGATGTATGTGTAGGTTAAAATGGTAGGAAAAAAATCAACATGTGAGTATACTCCACTCTCATAACAGGTGGCAGAGGCAGAGAAATCTACTGATCCCACTAACAGTATATGGAGACACTTAAGTGATGTGTTGCTACTGTACAGATGTTGATTGAGCTATGTATTGAAAAACAAAATAATTCACACTTGTCACTGCAAGTGTTATGTATGTACTGAGATGATAAAACAACATGCCATAACATTTATACTGTGCATTAGCATATTGTATGTTTCCACATTCACAGCCTAATTCTGTTGCTGGAAAACAGATATAACAAAACATTAATATTTATGAAATTACATAATGAGGTACTGTGCATGTTACATTGTTTTGGAATGTAGGACATACTTGTACATCCTGGAACACCTGCATCAAGAACTCCCTTGGGTATCTGACAGTCACTATTGGTGGTATGATGTGATGCCAGGAGCATCATTATCTCATATCGGGGAGGCAAGGATGGACCTCCTTTAGGACATTACTCACCTTCTCATGGCAGCAGTGTCTGTTAGCTGCCACCCTCTCATAGTGGCAGTGTCTGTTAGCTGCCTTGAGGATATGTCAGAGCAATGTTACCAGCAGCAAACAAATTGACAGAAAACACCAGGAAGGACCCTGTTACCCAGGGGCGGTAGAACCAAATGTACAGACCAGATACACAAATTTGACCTAGGTTTCGTCTTTCTTGTACAGAAAATGAACACATTTAACCACTCCATTGATATATATATATATATATATATATATATATATATATATATATATATATATATATACACACACACACATACACTCCAACAAATACATCCCACCCCTTCTAATTACCCTATCACATAAAACTCAATTAAACAAACATATCCTAAATCTCACCTCATTAACCCTTCGAGGTAAGAAAATTATACTCCCAATGCATCTACACAGTATATGTTACATATCAAAATGTTGTTAAATACAAGAAATATGAAATATAAAATATACATATTTATGTACAACCAACTAAAAACGCTCAATATCATAAACTAAAATAACAAGGCAGTGTCATAATATCAAAAAAGAAATAATAGTTAATCATATAGAATTAACTTTCAAGAAATTTTATAAGAAATTTTTAAAAATCTTTTTTAAAAAAACACCACTACCATAACAAAAAAGAATAAAAAACTTTCTTAAAACTTTTAATAAATAACATTTTCAACCCAAGATGTGTTTTAATTTTAATAGGGGCAATATGCTTATGTTATCATTAATTCCTGGAAATACTGTAGCATTTAATGTCAACTGCCATCTCATTTCACAAATATCAAGATGCACATCCAATACTGCACCCTGACCATCCTTTTTTATTTGCTGTATTACGCAAAATTTGAACCTGTGCTCTGGATATTGCTCTTTATGCCTTAGGCATTAGTATTTTTCATGTGCCGAATATCCAGAATGTGTTCACTGACTCTATCCCTAAACATCCTACAGGTTTTCCCTGGCCATATAAACGACATTTTTAACATGACAATCAAAATGGCCATGTATACCAATAAACTCTCCTTCAATATTAATTTTATCACCTGTAACAAAAATATATTTACAAACACTACATCTACCACACCTAAAATTCCCTTTACTTCTATGTGAACTATCATTCTCACAACTAGAGTTTGCAGCTGACTCAAGTAAAAATTACTTTCCTTTCCTATACATGATTTTTGGGGGGTAACTCAATTTTCTCCATACATTACTATCCAGTTTCAATAACTTCCAATTCCTATTTATTACACCCACTATATGATCCACATCATAATTGTAGGTAGTAATAAAATACAATGTTTCATTCACACTAGTAATAATATCAGTTTCATTTTTTTGTTATTTTTACTTCTCCAATAACTGTATTTACTTGTGCCCCCCCATCGTCATGATCATGGGTTAAAATTGCCTTGTAAACCACTAAACCTCTTACATTTCACTTCCTCCATAAGAGAATCACACAATTCAACGGGATATCCACGATTAATGAACGTGCTTCTAATGAACTCCATTTCTTTAAGAAAATCTTGACTTTCGCTTACCATTCTGGCTGCCCTAACCATTTGGCCTTTTACTATCTCTTTTTTCTGATGGTTAGGGTGCCAGCTCTGGTAGCTCAAATAAGAATTGGAAAAAGTAGGCTTTCTGTATATACCAGAAACCAAACATTTTTCCAAATGGTTAACCTTCAATTTTACATCTAAATATGAAATTTCCTCACTACTTTATTCATAAGTAAACCTAAAAAATTGTACTGTACAATTAATATAATCTATAAAGGCCTTCATGACCTCAATTGGCCCATCCCATACTACAAATATGTCATCCAAGAAACGGGTGTATTGTTGTATATGATTCATATATTCACTAGTAAAAACATACTCTTGTTCCCAGTAAGCCATAATATAATTCGCATAAATAGGAGCACACGCAGCTCCCATCGCTACTCCAGTTTTTTGTTTATAATACTGGCCCTCAAAGTAAATGCAGTTGTTCTTCAATACAACCTCCATTAGTGTAACAAAGGTATTTATATGGTCCTGTTCATATACTCCGGTTTTATATAATTGTTGCTATAAACATTGCAACGCTATTTCATTTGGAATGACCGAAAATAAATTACACACATCAACCGTTAATAAAACTGTGTGGTCACTAATTTGAACTACCTTTAATTTATTCAAAAAATCCCAGGAGTCCTTGGTTATGTATCTAAACACTTTCAAACCTCCTTGCAGGTGATAATCCAAAAATTTACAAATAAAAAATGTTTTTCCCCTCTTCCCATCAACAATTGGCCTAAATTGAATGTTGTCCAAACCTTTATGCAATTTTGGTATACCAAATATGCTACTGACTTTAGGAAATTTATTTACCAGGAAATAATGCTCAGTTTCGTCAATCTGTCCCTGCATTAATAAATCATCAATTAATAAATCTACTTTTTGATATGCAATATGTACCTGGTTAATGCTACTCTCCTCATATGTGTCAGTGGCTAACATGGCTAACATGTAATCTATATAATCATTTTTATCCATTATAACCATGCCATACCCTTTGTCCGGCTTCATAAATCTAACAATTTTGTCATTAACCATGTCCCTTAATAGTATTTCCTCTTCTCTATTCAGGTTATTAATGTAATCAAAGACCCTTCTATTTCCAAAGGTTCTACTTGCCCTCATGTGCTCTCTGATTTCCATCTCACAGACTTTTTCATATAAACTTACAATTCCATTTGATGGAGGAAAAAACTTACTTGGCTTTCTCAGGCCAATATTTTCTTGCTGACAATAACTGTCAAAAAAAATCTTAATATTCATTTTTCTGGTAAGCATTTTTAAATCTATCAGGGTCTCAGCAACGTTCCCTCTTTTCAAAGGTATAAAAGAAAAATCTTTTGATAACAATTCAGCATGCTCCTCCCCTATTGTTTTACTTGAATAATTATATACTTTGTAATCATCTTGGGCATTTAAAACAATGGATGGATTAGCTAAATAAACAGTATCTACCTCCCCCCGGGTTAAATCAATAACATCCAGCATGTCATACATTTCAACATCACAAACTGACATAAAAGCCATTGACTCACTTTCTTTTGTATTTACTTCACTTTCACTAATATCCATAAAGTCCATACACACTAAACCCTGTAGTATTGTCAGTCTTTCATCAACCCTTAATTCGGTACTTTCGCTACCATGTTCAAAAATGTTGTTAAAAGTACTTGTTTCTGTATTATAAAACTGGTGCTCCAAATAAACACTTACTTCCAATTGCGGGTCGCTAAAACAGTCTACCACCACTCGCCCTGTAGAGGTTCGTAAAAGTGCTGCACATAATTCCGTCTCTTCGGTCTTGCTCCCTGTCTGTGAAATTGATGATTCTCTTCCATCGGTGGCTGCTGACTCCCCTGCTGGCAGTTTCTCAGCCTCTCCGACCTCCTGGGGCCTGCATCTAAAGGGAATCCACTCTGTACACTTCCCCTGTTATACACTTCCTGCTGCCTCTCCATTTCCTGTCCCGCCTCCGATTCATCATTGGTCGCTGCCGTTGTATGTCTATGGTTACCCACCGACAAAGGATACACCTTTTTATTTTGGTATTCATTAGAGTCACTATTAATTTTGCTAAGCTTTCTTTGATAAATATTGGCACAACTGTTGTCAATAGATGCCAATATATTATTGTAGTTCGTTTGATGATGCTCAAAATTTAAATCAGTTAATATACCCTCATTTTCTTTTTCCAACTCCTGTATAAACCGAGCAATGAGAGAATCATTGTGTTTGATCATAATTCTCATAAGCTCAGTCCCAGTCCTATCAAACAGCTTATGCACCTCCTCTATCATTTCAGCATTGTTGTTAATGCCATTGGGGTATTTCCACAACAGCAACCCTCGCGGCACTAACCCCAAATCAATGTTCCTTTGCAGGTAACTGTTTTCAATCTACAATTTCTTCATATTAAACAGTTTTTTGTCAAAATCTTTAAGCCGACTAACCAAAGTTTGATTAGCTTTTTTGACAGTATTTTTACTGGAACTGACCTGCTGAAAATCAAAATTATTGGTCTTTCATAGAGATTTGTTAAAAGTTGAACAGTCTTCACCAATATGAGCATTAGCATTCTCTGACCATTGGCTAACATTAGTACTAACAGAATTCATTTGAGGAGCAGTCTCCACACCATGGGTGGGTTGGGTCAGTGGAATGCCTAAACTTCCCAAAATAAAACTTCCACTGTTTTCATTGCCAGAATGCCGCGACTCCATAAGTTGCTTTATCTGATTCGCATGCTCACATAACTGTTGATTAATGCACTCCAACAGCCTCTTGGTTTCAGAATCACCGCCCAGGTTCTCCATCTTTCTCTCACATCAAAAAGAATAAAACGGATCCAAACTACAAACAAATTGACAGAAAACACCAGGAAGGACCCTGTTACCCAGGGGCGGTAGAACCAAATGTACAGACCAGATACACAAATTTGACCTAGGTTTCATCTTTATTGTACAGACTTCTTCAGAAAATGAACACATTTAACCACTCCATGATATATATATATATATATATATATATATATATATACACACACATACACTCCAACAAATACATCCCACCCCTTCTAATTACCCTATCACATAAAACTCAATTAAACAAACATATCCTAAATCTCACCTCATTAACCCTTCGAGGTAAGAAAATTATACTCCCAATGCATCTACACAGTATATGTTACATATCAAATTGTTTTCATTTTCTGAAGAGGTCTGTACAATAAAGACGAAACCTAGGTCAAATTTGTGTATCTGATCTGTACATTTGGTTCTACCGCCCCTGGATAACAGGGTCCTTCCTGGTGTTTTCTGTCAATTTGTTTGTAGTTTGGATCTGTTTTCTTCTTTTTAATGTCACCAGCAGGCCTCCCTGGATCTATTGAGGCCATTTACAGCATAGTTTCATAGGTTCATAGGTTCATAGGTTGGTACTAGGCTATTGGCCCTAGAGCCTATACAAGCCTAGCTATAACAATTTCCTGGATATTTCTTCCCACAGTATTTACTTCCCTTGATCATGTTTGTCAGGTCTGTCTACACTTCATTCCTCCACAAAGCATTTACCATCCATCCAAGAAGGCTTAAGCCATGCTGGTGCAGATTTCAAGAACTTACATGGAATTGTGCAAACAGGATTCCTTAAGTTCTTGAAATCTGCTGAATTAACCCATAGCTTGGCTTTACTGCAACATGCTCAGTGCAACTAATCAACGGGTATCAGTAAATGGAAATATCTGTAACACGTGGCCAATGCAGTGGATATCAACAGGATAAATTACTTGCACATAAACATAACTTATAGTGGAAAATAATTGGTGTATTGACACCTCAACATAAAGGTGTGAGACACACATATGAATAGTGGCCCATAGAAGTAAGGCTTTCTTTCAGATTTTCTGCTTGACATTGTTTTAAAGTCTATGTTAACTGGGATCCACCATAAACCCATTCTATTTGTTATACTGTTAGTGTCACTAAGACCCTTCAGTGTAGTAAGTCTTTTCAAATGGAGAAACATGTTAGTGTTGTATGCTCCAGTGTCATGGCATCCTTGTCTTGATATATTATGATATACATGTCTGCTGTATGTATACATGTGTTTTGCATTCATGCTGTAGGCTGGTATGTTCATACCTGAACAAGTAATAGCATTTTCTCATATTTTCCATTCCATATAATGTACTCGAGTAACATAATAACACTGTATGATGGACATAATGATCCACACATGGCCTTCTAGTCATATTATCAGTACATATGGATGATAGCATATAAGGAATGTTGAATGATCATGACTGTACACCTGTTATCCTCACAATTGTGTTGTTATACAAAGTATAAATACACCTTATGGGGCATATCATCTGACAGTTACGTTTTAATGACAGCTGTACTGTCATATACCTTGGGCAAACATGTCACATATCCTGTCACCTGTGTTTTGATCATGTTAATAGCATGCCATATACTGTTTCCAACATTATTTAGGTGCATATCTGATTGTACATGACTTTGATGTATGTTACACACCTTTTGTACATTGTTATGGATTAAATTCATGCTTTTCATAACATATAGAGTTACAGTTACATAAGGTCATACAGCACTGTAATATCAGATTTAGAAAAATTACCACATGTAGATTGTGTCAGTTTGTATATGGCATGTTACGTACTCATAGGTTTTGTGGAATAAGTATTATGCATATATGTTTTTTTTACTGTGTTTAATCTTGACAGAGCTTGGTTGGGACCTGTGGTGGCTCTCCTATCAAATGCAGAAAAAGGCAACATACCAGATCACTGCCAGGCAACTCTGACTCCAAGGACCAGAAAAATCACCTTGATGAGGTCAGAGTTGATTACAAAGATGAGGACCTGCAAGTGCCATATTTCCTGCTGCTCACCATAGTAGACATGCACCACCATACCAGGGAGACGAGTTATGGGACCAGGTCCAGGTGGTGCTGACAGATGTCTTCCAGACCCAGATGAGGGATCTGATGGTGAACTTCTTTCACAAGCCATACACCTCCTTCCAGGAGATGCTAGAGAAATCATTTGTGATATTCAACCCCATCAGGATAGCTCCTATGGAACTAAATATTGTCAGTGTGATCCAGTTGTGTAATACTGCTACCATGGTGTTTGCCATATCCAAATATGTACTGTACAAGCACAATTCTACAGGCATAACATATTGCTGCTATGCTTTTATGATATACATCCTAATGTACACTGTACACAGCATGTCATATGTGGTGTTATGTTGCTGTTGCAGTATGACACACATTGCCACATTACACATGCTGTAAGCAATTAGATGTACATGATATGCTGTACCTAATGCATATATTGCCCCATATGTGCAGGGGCGCTTCTCCTTACTTGAGTGTGTGTGTGTGTGTGTGTGTGTGTGTGTGTGTGTGTGTGTGTGTGTGTGTGTGTGTGTGTGTGTGTGTGTATACTCCCATGCATGCAGTGGAGCATAATATCATTCATCATTAACTCTGCCAAGGGTGGTCCCAAGCCCAGCTGCAAAAGGAGGAGGGTAGTCACCCTATTGCAGTGATCAAAACTGGGAAACCAGGCAAGAAACCACATGGAAATTTGAACAAACTCATTTGATCATGGTACTGCATCTGGGGCAGCTGATGCATCAGTACTGGGAACCCAGGGTGCTGGTGAGAAGTGGGTTAATGGCCAAAGGAAATTCATTACACCAAAATTTGAAATTTGTATCACCCAGTGGAATGTTCAAACCTGCCACCACATTGGCCAGAAGGGCACCATTACCAAGGATCTCATAAAACCTGAAATTTCAATCACTGCAGTGTCGGACTTAGGACTCACTGGATCTGGAACATTGACCATCCAACCACCTAAAGCCAATGAAACATTGACACTGCACTACTCTGGTGGTGTGAAGTGTGAGGCTGGTGTTGAGTTTATGGTGGGTAGCCAGGCTGCAAGAAGAATAATCAATTTCCAACCAATATTGGACCACATGGCAGTGTTTACTTTTGATGGTACTATTAAGACCCACATTCTGTCCATCTATGCACCAACCAAGATGAGTCTGGACCCAGGAGTCGATCCCACAGCCTAAGATGATCATCTTGTCAGGAAACTTCAATGCCCATATTGGTAAGGACAGGTCCAGCTGGGAAAGAACGATGGGTAGATTTGACCATGGGAACAAGAATGATAATGGTCTGCGCCTTCTGTCCTTTGCTACATCAAATGATCTCATTGTGGTGAATAGCCATTTCTATCATCTTTGCAAACACCAGCTCACATAATGAAACCCATCCTGTGAGGACTCAGCCATGACATCCTGGTCAGTTCTCACTTTTGATCATCACTAAAAATATCTGTTCTGCAAGGACCTGACTGTCGCTTCAATCATTACTTGTCCATGTTGTAGTGCAGCTTCACTACAGCATGAAAAACACACATCACCTCTGCTCAAGTGGTGACTACGGAAGAGGGAAAACATTTCTATCACCACCAAGATTCAGCTTTTCCAGGCACTGATCTTGGCAATTCTCATTAATGGATAAGAAGCATGGATCCTCCTCACGACAGACCTGAACAAGCTTGAGCTTTTCCAAATGTGATGCTTGCACCAATTCTTGGGGATCTTGCTTCATGACCACATTAGAAATGAGAGCATCCAGACAGCATGTATTCAGCAGCCAATGAACAGCAAGCAAATCCAGAACAGGAGGATGTACTGGTTTGGACATGTGTGTAGGATGGACGCCCACCACTTGCCATACAGCCTATTATGGAGAGAGTGTCTCGCATACTGGAGAGTTCACAAATCTGCACCAAAGAAGACGTGCACTTAACAGGTTGAAGAGGACTTGAGAAGCTGTGACTCAACCTACAGGTGGCCAGAAATATTGCCGTGAACCAAACAGCATGGAAAGGCATCATGAAGGAAGTCCAGAATCCAGTGGCACTCATAGCAGAGTACCAACTATGGGAGACACCACCTCTGCCAGCCAGCAGCTAGGGACAAAAAAAGAAGAAAAAGATAATATAATTATGTTCACTACACTCTGGTCCTATATGTGACAGATATGACTTTTGCAGTTACCATGATGCAAGTGAGATGCAAATGTTTTGCTTCTGTTGTTCTACCACATACTTAGTTGGGGTGACAGCAACTCACAAACTAAATTATTCCCATACTTCACCCAAAACACAGAAAGGTGGGTTCATTTTGTTTATTTGCACGTCGTTCATGCGTATGCATGGCACCTATTTCTCTGTTGGGTTTTGCTGTCTTATGTCTGTTCAACATCTTGAAAAGTCCTTGCCTATGTGCTTTCTCTACCATTGCTGTGTCAACCTGTCACACTGGCACAATGCCTTTGTGTGTGGCATGTAGTGGCAAATGTGCCATGTTATATCAAATTACTGTGACTGTTATATAGGAGCATCGTTCACATACTGCATATAGATTTACTGGTTCGTTAGTGAATACAAAGAGGAGTTGCTGCATTATTTAGCATCATTCCTCATTGCCTTGTTTGTCCTTATCTTTTATATGTCCGTAGCCAATCTTTTTGAAAATAGCTTATTTTAGGACATGCATAAAATATTTGCATAAATTCCCATGTGTATGCAATAATAGTACATATGGAATAATTTACATAGATGTACATGTGTATGCATGTATTATGATCATCACACAAACATCCTTGTAATTTGTGACTGTGTACATACAGTTATTCCATCTTCCTGTGCTGTACTGCTGTTGGCAGGTCTGTCATTTGATCAGTTATATACAAGGCTGGTGCTATTTAATTTAATAAAGGTGTTTGTTGCACCTGTTGTTTTATGTTTGCATGACAGTATATATGTGTATGTGATAATGAAAATTATTTTGTGCACCTATGCATCTTGCTGTTTAACAGTTGCACATTGCTATGTTTGTGTCATTTGTACGCAGACATGTTTATAGCCACCAGCAATGTAGTTTTGCCATGTTACATATGTCTGCCATTTTCTTCAGTGTAGATTTGGTGGACTTTCACACTATCCTCTGTGTTGAACACATGCATGTGCAAGGTGTCCCCTTAGACAAGGTTGTCATGATTCATTGTGTGTCTACTTTCTGTTTCTGGCATTTCCTCTCTGATGTGGGCCTGTGTTGTCCATCTCCCTTCCCTTGTTTAGCTTTGGCCTATATGTTGCACATAGTGGCATACATTTGCCTTTCTTATCATCATTATCATGTAGTTGCACCGTTACTATAGTACCTTGTGCCAAAATGTTTGGCATCATACACATGCAGCATATGCACACAAGGTGCTGCCAATTAGTTGGATCCCATCATTTTTCCTGTTATACTTGTGTGCTGAACATTGACCAGGAATTCTTTGTCTTCCTTCCTTTGTACAAGTTGTCATAACTTATCTATCACTACTCATACATGTCTTACAATGTTCATAAGCCATGTCATTGGTGTGGGTATGTGTTTTAACATTTCTTTCTGATAGGATCATGTTAATCCAGCATAGGTCACACATATACATTGTACACCTGACAACCCATCAGTGTTGCCTCTGACATGGCATAGGTCTTTGACATTTCAATTCCATATTGCCTATATTTGGGCTGTGTACAATCATTTGTGTATTACACAGGCACTTTCTTCCTTTGCTATTGTACTGCTGCTTGTCACTGTGCTTGGTTGTTTGCCTTTCACATGCAAGGTTGGAGGTTCTATCTCTGATTTTCTTACCCTATGTTTCTTTAGCTAGATTTGCTAGTCCATGCTGTTGATCGGCTCACTGTTGCCAGGATTTGATATCCACTGTGTACTGCAATTTACACTTATTTTTCTACAACATACACCTACCATCTGTCATACACATTCTGACATGACTGTCACACAGTTAGCAATATCTCAGCAATGAGTTGTGCCTAGGTGCATATGTAGTTCTCTACTGCACCATGACTGCTACACATCCCTACCCTGTTTGTCCATTTTCTTTCACCCATGTTGTAGAGTCTGAATGTGTGCTATCTGTGTACCCTGCATCTCCTTTATGTTTATTTCCAATCTTTGTCTATGTATTATGATATTTATTATATGTTTATAACTGCTGTCTGCCCTCCTCCTCCTCTTTCACTGCCTTTTCCAGTCCTTATAGTCTCAAAAAAAAAAAATCCATGCCCCTCTGACTGTCCCTTGGACCATTGTATTTCATCATACCTCTTGTGTATCCCTCTTCTTCACCCTTATCCTGCATCTGCTTTTCTATCACCATATTTCCTTGGGTTTGTGCATTATCTGTTTTACCCATGTGTCCCACACTCATTGTTAGCTATTGATAGCCATGGCAATGTGCCCATAATTGCCCTTTGCCTTAATTAATTTTTTACCTAGAAATTTTGCCGACTCAAATTTCGCAAATTCTGATGAACATATTTATATACATCCGTGTTACAATGATATCTGCAATTGCTTGTGGATATTTGTCACTTTCTGACAGATTGCTGCACATTTCTACTCCTTTAGTAATTTTCAGTAAGTTGCATTGAGCTTGTATTTTTTTTCTGTATATGTACATTGGTAATGCACGTATCAGTTTATGAAAAACTTTTCTTGACATACAGATTTGACATGACTGGTTCAGAGTATGCAAACATTGCTGGATAAATCTCCTTTGTGCTGAATTATTCTCAGTACATTGAGACATATTTGCGTGTTACTTTGTTATCCACAACTTCTGTGCAGAACTTGAATTGCTCACAATTCTTCGAACTTCATGGAATCTGACCCTAAGTTACTGCTACAAAGTGGGCACAGGATCTTTGAAAAGGGAACTGAGTCTGTTGGATTAATTGTTATCTTCAGAAAACTACATATAAATTTCAGTTTGTTCTCTACCTGGTCACTTACAAAGTATTGGGGCTGTTTATAGAATTCACATCACCTGGGAGCATCTCAGCCAAAGCTAAGGTCTTTCAACACATAATCTTAAAGGAGCAAACTGGCCAGCACTGTGCCAGTGTCTGCAGCGAAAAAGTACCTGAATCCTTAGGTCATAAAACTAAATATTTATTAACATATGCCTCTATACAGCTACGTCAACATATGCTCAACTTTGGAAATGTAGTTATTTGGGTAAAATAACCATAGTAACAAAATCTAAGTCAGTTATGTTGGTATCCTTAGCCATCAAAAGATTAATTATTTGCTACTGTAGTCAAGCAGTTCCACTTGTTTTGCCTTAGGCATAAAAGTGTTATGTTTTTCTAGACACTTCAACAATTAAAGGATTAATACATATTCATTAGCAATCACAGGGTGGGTTGGAAATCTAAATTTTGAGAGATGAACCTATTATGGATACAGCATTTGAATATTTATTTATTAATTTATTTAGATGATGATGTTTACTATTTATTGAAGGCTTACAAATATATATATATATATATATATATATATATATACACACACACATATATGGGTTCACTTCAGTTGACCGAGTTTCCGAAATCTCGAAACTCATATGGTGGAGACCATATGATCGAGTTTTCAGAAACTCGAACTTCTGAAGGGGGGGGGGTTAAATAGAGTGTGTGAGTGTTTTAGGTGAGGGATTCTGTAGGGTTGAGTTAGGTCATATATAAAGGTAATTAAATTAAATTAATGAGCCTGAGCTGAATCTCTGCAGAGGAAAAGATAAAACCCTGATGGTGACATAGAAGACCTATCATTTATTAGCATTACAGTGACTGGAGGAACAGGAAGGAGGTTTGGCTGCTTAGTACACTGCAAGACTGGCACCCAGCAGGGGCTAAAGGTCCTAGACAGTGCAGCACAAAAGTCAGTAATGTGTACCCAGTGTAGTTCCACTGGTAAAAAGTATAAAGCCCTAACTATGACCCTGGTGATGTCAGTTCAATTAGTTGCTCAAGTTCCTGTTGAATTTTCATGAAGGAGGAGAGAAATAATGAAGCTTAGCCTGTTTGCTTTCTTACAGTGAAAGGGGCAGGGTACATGTTCTGAGTAGATTCTCCTTGCTGAAATTCCTGGAGACGATCAAATGGTGCACAGGCGTGATTGCAAACAAGAAGAGGAGGGCCTTTTGATCTCAACACAGGGTGGGAGGTTGGCATAACTGTTAAACCTTATAGACACAGGGTGCAGGGTTTGATTCTGACATGGGGTAATTGGCTAGGCTTATAATACCCTACATGGGCAGTTAGCCTACTACTAATCTATGAACCTATGAACATGCAGAGTCATGGATTTGCATTGAAAAGGGCTGCTTAACTCGAACTACCTGAATAGTACTGAGTATGCACAGGATGGCATGGCTTAACCCAACCTCTCCATGCATGGATAATAGTTCCTGTTTTTGTTTCTCCTGGCTTTCACCATGTGGAAATGAATGAGCTGCAGAGCTGACCCTTTTGGAAATAGTAGGATCTTTTGGGCAATTGGAAGGGATGTGTTCAATGGCAATCAAGACAGAGCTGATAAAAGAGTGCTCACTTATCAGCATGTATGTAGTGTGTAAGGCACTAGGAATTCAAGGAAGTGAGCATGTCAAAATGGAAAAGTACTATGTGATTTCAACTCTCTCAACCTGCTACGGAGGAGACACAGAGGACAGAGAGAGTCCTGATTTTCACTTGAATTATCCCCTTATGACCAGCTCTTGTCACAAGCAGTTGTTCAACAGGATGACTGATGGTGAGCAGGCAACAGGAGAGAACAAAAAAAAATTAATTTGGCATTAAGGACAAAAAGTAATGTGAATAATGGATGATCATAGGATCATAGGATTATAGGAAGTTACTAGGCTATCGACCCAGAGGTCATTTCAAGCCTAGCCATTTCATCCCAGTGTAATACCATAGATACTCTCATCAATACCCAGGACTGTATTTATTAATGACTGTCCATGTCCTGGAGGATTGTGGGCACTATCCCCAATAAGAATTTAAGGTGCCTCATCCACTTGTCCACTTTCCTTTTGAACAGCTTCATAGAGGTGCTTTGCTTCACATGAATGATGTAATGAGCTGGAATGATGAAATAATCCATAAATTAAGTTATAGCTCACTCGGATGAAAAAAAAAAACATCTGCATGTGGAGATAGTGGGAGTGGCTGACAATGAAGTAAATCTATACAGGTAGAAATCTCTGTGTGGTATATCGGTAGGTGAATGACGACTGGGTAACATCTTCCCAGCATATATTCTGAGACCATAATCAGTCACCTACTGACAATGGCAACAACAGCACTTGGATTATGGAGCAAAACTGTTTGGAATATTCAAAGGAAGAAGTAGAAAAAATATAAGTCAGGAAAGAGTAAGGAAAATGTTGACATAGCATATGGAGGAAGATTTGACTGTAGGAAAAAAAATGATGAAATGCAGCGAATCAACCATAAAATGTACAGCAGAATTATAGAGAAAAAGAGACAAACTATGTTGCAGTTAACATATCACAAGACTTTTTTTTTTTTTTTTTTTTTTTACAGGAGAAACATCTATAGTCAAATTTTGGCTAGTCTCTGGCAAGCAATACGTGAATGAAGAGGCCAACTTCAGGTTACATTTTGAAAAACAGAAAAACTACATTGTTAAACATTTGCATAATGCAAATACAACTCTACCTAATTCTCACATTGTGATCAGGAATTCTTTTATGCACTATCAGCCAGACGTAAACTGGATTACTTTATCAGTTCCATTGCTGCATGGACCAAAATACCATCCTGATAAGCAACATTCAGGAAACCATCCTACGGGGTGAAAAAATATAGTGTATCATGTACACACACATATAAACTAAGTGATATTTGCTTCTTCACCTTCTCTCTTGTCTTTGGAGTATGAAGGAAAATGAGAGACCCCATAGAAAACCCAGAAAGACAAACAAAATCAACTATGCATAATGCAACCATTTTTTTCAGCAGAACAAAGATTAACAGTTTAAACTCATTTCAATACAAATTAGTAAAAATAGCCAAATAATCATATTAAGTTTCATACATATGTGAATGCAAATGAGTGTAGCCACGGTAGTACAGCAGTAGCGTTGTTACCTCACAGCAAGAGGTTCTCCCATTCGATTCTCAGTGTGGCTTGGGAGTGCCTTCTGTGTGGAGTCTGCATATCCTCTCCACGGTTGGGTAGCGTTCAAAAGACATGCATGCGTAAATGGGTGTGCCTTCGTTGAAGGTTGGGCGTCGAGCTGGCACCTCGGTGTTTCTTAAAAAATCTACTGCCAATCATTAGCAGACCGGAGTCCTGCTGTGGCGACCCCATACCGGGAAAAAGCCAAAAAGACAAACAACATGAATGCAAATGAGTAGAGCTTAAAATGAGAGAATTTTAATTTAATACACCAGCAAGAATTAGTTGACAGTACAGCTAGGTTTAGGAAATGAGAAAAAAATTAAAAGTGATCAGTATAATCTTAAAGGCTGAGCGTAGGTAAAGCTTGTTAAAAATGCAATTAAGAAAGTTAAAATTCAGTGTCTACTAACCTCACACTTACATCTGACCCACACAAAACAGGTCTAGGGAAAGAATTTCAAAATAATCCATTCCACACGTACTGAGTCTACATTAATTGTTGAGAATGCTTTACCAGTTCTGTTTTTAGAACATTTTAAACAAATTTGTGCTTGGCATCAGTGGAACTCAGAAATACACTGAAATAGATTTCATTTTATTTTGATATGAAAAGTCATATTATAAAACCTCTTGCAGTATTTAGCTACATGTCTATAATGGAATTATTAATTATTATGTAAATCTTTAATCTGTATACATTCTAGAATGACAAGAAGTAAGTTGTAGTATATTAATTGCTTTAATTATTATTGTCAAAATAATAATTTCTGCAATTGGTAGAAAATGAAGTTTCATTTCAATATATATATTAGTGCTTATGAAGATAATCATATGTATTTGCACTTTTGAATAAATGTATTTGCTTTTGAATAAATACATTGCCTTTGCTTTCTACTACTAGATGAAAGTCATTTCTCCAAGCTATGAATACTTCTCCCTTTATTTCCTTAGAAATAACGGAATAATTTCCTTTCATTAAGTCATTGCACTATTATAAGTACATTTTTCATTATTTTTATAACTTTGCTTTCCTAACTGATGATTATATAAGCTCTGCATTTTCCATAAATGCATTTTTGTTAGGTGTTAGGATTTCAGTATACCATGCATAATGACCTGTTTGCTATTCTAATCCATTACAGTTTTTATCATTAATGTCTGCAGGCTCCAATCAATTTTCTTATTTGGTAGCAACTGTCATTCACATGAAAATAAGAGCATGTTAATCCAATATATGCTTCCAGTAATAAAAGTGGAATGAAGCTAATGCATTTTCTTGCTAATACACATTTGAATATGTAAAATACTGTTGCATGCAGGTCCACTTATGCAAACATAAATAAGCATGTAGAGTGTCACATTTTATCACTGCTATTTTCATATCACTCAACTTTTTTTACTACATCTGAGTGCAGTCCCTTAATGTGACACAGTTTTCCTTCAATATTCCACTTGTACCAGCATGAAGGCTGCAAAACCAGCTTATAATTCCTGGATGTCAGTAGGAGTCAGATGTTTGTTTATTATGCTGTTTAATACCCCTTCTGTTCCACTTCACTGAACAACTGCAGCTGTGAATCCCTATAGGGCGTGTATGGTAAGTGAGTAGGTTTCTTGCCAATTAATTGGCATTGCTTTACTGTATAACTTGTTTTCAGTTTTGATAATAACACTTAGCTGTAGATTGCTAGGCTTTATTTCTTCAGCAGTTTTGCAGTTCAGCAGTTTTATAGGAGCACTGTTAATCATACTGAGTAGATGGATTTGCTTTCTCTATTTGTATTGCATTCCTTTGATATGTGGGAGTTATATAACACATTTTTGAAAGCTTTCTCAACATTTTCTTTGTAATATTTACTTGAATTTGTGCAGGACCAATATTTCCATCATTTATATTATAATTTTGATTTGTCATTCTGCAGTGTTCATTTTGTCCTGCTGTCTATTTGTTTAGTCTTAACTGTCGGAATTAACTCTGCTGCCGCTTTTCCTTTTTTTATTTATTTGTTAACTTGGTAAACCCAGTGGGCAAATTGTCCCTTTTCATGAGTGACATATGAGCATTGTCTGGTTAAATAATTTGCTGAGAGTCACACATGAGACAAGTTGAGGTGGTAGGAATCAAGCCCTGTATCCTTGACCACGAGAAGCTCCTAATTTACAGCTCATTAACAGCAGAGAGCTCAGAGCCTTAATTTTTTGTTCTAACTAGCAGTCTATTTAAATGTGCCATAATATATTCTTTTTGCATCTCGGTGCCTGCTGTACTGATTTTCTATGTACACTACATACTCTGTATTTTACGTCTCTGCAAAAGTCGTTTTGTAAATCCGTCAGTTCACTACATCATTACAGAACTACGGTTATGCTCATTGTACATTACATACTAATCAAAATACAATGAATATCTGAACAAATAAATAATTGCACCCTTGTATTAATCTATGCCACTGTCATTGAATTCATGCCATCTACCTGTTTTGCAGATTTTTCAGTGTTTTGTTTGCAAACATAATATGAACGTGAAGACAGATAATATTTATAAACTGTGAGAGGCTCATAGGTTCATAGGTAGGTACTAGGCTATCGGCCCTAGAGCCTATACAAGCCCAGTCAAAAAGGTGCCCTGGCTTTTGCCACCCAAGAAAATTATTTTCCTGTGCCACTGTCGAGCAGAGCCACAGAAGTGATCCCCGGGGTGAATTTCCTATTTCCCATCCAATCATCAAGATTTTTCTTGAAGAGTGCTAATGAGGAGCTTTGTTTGATATAGATAGGCAGTTTATTCCAGAGTATAGGAAGTCCCTGGGACAGGAATCTATCCCTCTGGCATGTTCTGTTTATTGTGGTGACACTGTTTAGGTCCCTAGAGCGTGTAGCTCAGTGGAATTGGGATTTCTTTAAGTGGAGC